>NC_135212.1:48171308-48198808 GCF_052324685.1 Brachyhypopomus gauderio
TGCATGAATATTGATAGATGCGATATCCACTGGCATCCACTAGATAGTGCTTTTTGTACAAATGTCTTCAGGTTGTGTGTGTGTAGGGGGGAGTGTGGTGCTTGTGAGTGTGTGTGAGTGGGGATATGTCTTATACTTGTGTAGGGGGGAGTGTGGTGCTTGTGAGTGTGGGTGAGTGGGGATGTGTCTTATACTTGTGTAGGGTTGCATATGTGGTAAGGAAGAGGAAAAACCACAAGAAGCTGTTTGAAGAAGAACATGAAGATAAAAAGAACAAACAACTCCTGTAGAGTTTAAAAGTAGCAGTAGTGGTTTTAGTTGTGGTGGTATGTAAATCAAAATAATTCTCACTGAGGCATTTGCTGTGTGTAAGCCATCTGCTGGCAACTGTGGGAGGGTCTCTCACGAACAGCTCTGAGAGGGTCTCTGACAATCAGTTCTGAGAGGGTATCTCAACGAACAGCTCTGAGAGGGTCTCTTTCGATCAGCTCTGAGAGGGTATCTCACGAACAGCTCTGAGAGGGTCTCTTACGATCAGCTCTGAGAGGGTATCTCACGAACAGCTCTGAGAGGGTCTCTTACGATCAGCTCTGAGAGGGTATCTCACGAACAGCTTTGAGAGGGTATCTCACGAACAGCTCTGAGAGGGTATCTCACGAACAGCTCTGAGAGGGTCTCTTACGATCAGCTCTGAGAGGGTATCTCACGAACAGCTTTGAGATGGTATCTCACGAACAGCTCTGAGAGAGTCCTTTCATAAACTGCTGTGAGAGGTCTCGTGAAGAGCTTGGAAAGGTCTCATGAACACATCAGAGGTGTTGTGAAAAGCTGTGAGAGGGTCTCTCATGAACAGCTGAGAGTTCTCGTGAACAGCTGTGAGGTATTATGAACAGCTGTGAGGTCTCGTGATCAGCTGTGAGAGTGTTCTCTCATTAACAGCTGTGAGAGGTCATTCACGAACAGCTGACAGGTCTCATGAACAGCTGTGCGAGGGTCTCTGGATTTCTAGAGTAGTACGGGCCTGTACATTACCCCACTCACCTTGTCCAGACTTGCCAGGTGTCAGCATGTCTGGTTATAATCCAGACACCACACATGGAATGTGTCTAAAGAAGATGAGACACACCCGTCTGGTTGTGCCCACTGCACACTCTGTGCACTTAGCTTTGTGAAATTTCACAAAGGTCTTGTTGAACCTCTCCATGAGTTCTCTCAGCCTCAATTTAGTGGAATGGCATATTCTCATCTGTTGCTCATCTGTGAGCTGGAGCATTACTTTAATGCACCTTAATGTATGTAGTTTAAATGACTTGATTTAATTTCACAGTTACCATGCCCTATATCGAACTAATAATTATGCATTTTTACTCCATTACTTACAAATATCTAATTAATATTTGTATAGAAAGGGGGTACAGAGCTCATTTTGGGGAACATTACTCCAGCTCGTGTTTGTGACTGTGAAGTGCGTGCGTGCGTGCGCACCCTCCCTGACGTGTCCTGGACGCAGAGGCGGCGCAGGTGAAGCGGCTGGCAGATGCTGGAAAAGCGTCACGGGCTGCGGGACCTGTGAAAGGCACGTGAACAGGCGCGCGAGCAATGTAACGAGGTGCAGTGATGCTCGTTTGTTTCTAGCAAACAGATCTGGGAATGTCCTCAGAATTGTTTGGACACTTTGAGAACATTTCACGCAAACTAATGGATGCCTTCACACTTCCTGTGTTTGTAGCCTCTAAGCACGTGGCCTTTTAAAACAGTGTCAGTAACGTTCTCCTGTGTTAACTAGATTTTGCTGAACGTTGCTCAACCACTGATATAAAAATGAACTGGTACATTTAGCACCTAAAGGAGGAACTCACTGTTGGTTGAACGATTTGTGTGTTCGATAAAGCATCCGACCAAAATCTCGTCTGCGCTGGATCCGTCCACGCCATTCTGTGTTTAACGTCAGTTTAAATGTTAGGCTGGTATATCTGCGCTTGTGAACTCACACCTGACCAAGTCGCCTTGGTGCTAAGACGCAAACACACGGTGCTTTCTTCTGGTGCTGTTGTAAACACTGGGGGAAATGTACACTGTAAGAAAATAGTTTAACTTGTGTGGGACGGTGTTTGCTCATTATAACAAAATGTGTTTTGCGTGCATTACGGTGTAGTGGGGGACGTTACAACAGGTTACTTTTATCTGTTAGTTCGGCTGTCTTGGCTGTGCAAGAAAAAAAATGGAAAAAGTTATGCCTTGTGCACAGCACAGCAACGCGAATAAAGTCTGTGAATCAGAGCAGGCTGCGAGTTCATCTCGGGGGTCACGCTGAGTTTTTTTGCTTGTCGAGGAGACGCCGCACAAAATGCAATTCTCCCCAACTAACATGTGCGCCGCCACGCGACTCCTTTATCTCCCTCCATCTCCATCTCCCTGAGCGCCCCCCACGCGCTGTCTGCACGCGCCCCACCCGCGCTCCTAGCAACGCTCCAAACGTAGTAATTAATCAAGCCGCGTGCGCCATAATCTGAAAGGATCGCCGCTATTTTTAAAAGCCCAGTAACTGTGTGGGCATCGCAGAACGAAAGCGAGGGGGAGGCAGCGAAGAAACTCATCTGGGGTGCATTTGCTACTGTGATCAAAACCAAAAAATTGGGAAAAATGTACATTTAGACAATGCGTTGTGTGTATGATGATGTTGACTGTTGCATTTAATCAACCCTGATTTTGACAGACTGCAGGCACTGAAATGTCTGTGGATGAAGCCCAGGGCTTCTTTGAAATTAATGTTAAGATGATATTATATTAACAAACTTCACTAACTACAAAAACATTTTTCTTTGTTCAAGCAGAAATACAGCAGAAATATCCCAATATTGGGTCAGACAGAAAGTTGGCATTTTCCCGTCTACCTAAGTTTCACTTGATCGTGCAAGTTAGGTGTATTGGATGCTGATATTTTAGGCTAAATTAATAGATATTGTATAGTTCATGTTTTGTTTAGCAAATGTCTTTAATCACTGTTGTCTATATTGTCTGGGGCTAAGATTCCACTTCATCATTTCCCTCTCAGTCACACACACACACACACACACACACGTGACACATGCATCTACTGCAGCTCTTATTGCCTCATCTCTCTGTCTGGAGTTGTTGAAAACAGACTCAGAATAAAGCAGCGTTTGAGAAACACAGTTGCAACACGGCCCAGCGTCCTACCAGAAGCCACAGAGTAGCCAAAACCCAAAGCCCTCTTCCATCGCCTTAAAGTCTTAATCTCCGCTCTGTCAGACTCCAGAGCAGTGCTGTGCTCCACAGAAGTCTTTTGTCCACCGAGGCACGGAGATGTCTACACCACCGTGACTCTGCATTATTACTGAGTTCTACATGCTCTCAATGTTCAAGTGCCAAGTTGTGCATTTGCTATGTTTCATATTATGAGTGTGCCTCTATGTTCTCTTTGTCACACGCCAACAGACCAAACACAAGTTTCCACTGGGACAGACAATAAAATTAATCTAGTCTATCCTAATCGAATCAGGCCAGGGCAGAACGGTTGCAGTTTGTCAACAGTCTGAAGTCTGGTTGCAGGTACGATCGGTTATAACATCAGTCTCCTTCATGTTATACATTTTATACAAACAAAGAACTGAATTCAGTGTAATTGCAAGGACTCAGGCCTGTTGGCTGAAAGAAAAGGTTCAAACTACTTCGGGTGCACCTCCCTGTAGACACTAATGATGACATCATGGCTGTTCTGGAATCTACACGTGCTTTTATTGGTACCTTATTGGTTAACAATAAATAAGGAATTAAAGCTTTTGCAACTGCTTACGAATAGAACTTTACAAAGGCTGTAATGATGTCACCGCATGGCTCTCGTCAATAGTGTAATTAGGATCTTATCAGTATCATGCTACTAATTTGTCTGGAAATGGCGTCAGTATATGTACTGAGTCTACGTCACTGTTCCTGTTGCACAATATTGTCTGTCTGACTTGTCGATGTGTTCGGGACTAATGAAATTTATATTAAAAACAACCCAATTCATTTATATCTGCTGTGATTCTGTATAACTGCAACATACTACAAAGGACAGACCACAAAGCTTAAACACTACACCTGTTTAAGCTTTCAGCACAAAAGTGAAAGAAAGTTCAAAGTTATTATAAGAAGGCTTAGAATGAGAGAGTCCTAGAAGATATCCTCCCCAGTCTTCACAGGGCCCAGAACTGTGGGTTAGTTGATCTGTTTAACATCATGGAGATAATGGGGCGTACAGGTCCTAGTGCCCCATGGCCCCTCTGTCCTGCCACGCTCTGCCCCTGTGTTCAGCCACAGGATCGATCAGGGCCACAGCAGGATAGCCAGACTAAAAGCGCTGGCTGAGGTCTGAGCTTGGGGGTTTCATGGGTGCTTTAGTGGAAAGTGAATTCCTGTGTATGAGTGTTCTCCCTCAACCCTCATGAGCCTGACACATGAGCTTACAGGAGTAAGATGAAGCTTCCCGTCCCAGGGCTACGTGGAGACTCTCTTAGATAATAAACACTTAATTCATATCAGAGTTGAAATATTTCTGCCCCCAGAGGTAGAGATAATTGGATGATGTGGCCACTCATCACTGAGTGTATAGTTGTGACTTTTTGACACGGACAGCCCCTCTGTTTTTTTCTGTCCCGCTTACACACACACACACACACACACAAACTAATACACACACCCTGCGGCATGTGCTCAGCTATATGGCCATTATCTCTTTTGGTTCCCATGGCAACACTAACCTGCTGCAAGACTTGGGTGGTGGTGACACTGTGTGTGTGTGTGTGGGGGGGGGGGCATGTATGTGTATAGAGGGAGAGAGAAAGTTTGTGTGTATGTGCGTGTGCGTATCTGCACTCACAAACATCTCAACATCATACACCCATATACTCAGGACTACACACATTGAAATGAAGAATGTCTTTTATGAATTCAAGCACAGAGTTCTGGTCAGAGGGTCAGATCTTCATTGTCTAATGAGTACAGTCAGAAGCACACGGATACATCAACATCACAAACACAATTCTTCTCTGTCTAATCCACACGTGTGGAGCAAAGGACAAAATAACATGTCACAAGAAATTACACAAAGCAGGTGTGCAGTCCACATTAATATTTACTCCATAAGTTATATTTACGTTAATGCATACATCTATACATACAGTACATACATATTTTCCTACATACATACACGTACACAGTTACATACATGTCAAACCATACCTATAATGCCATGGTGTATCACAAATCTGACCAAAATGAACAACACTAAGACAAAACACTCATCACTGCATGATCAGGTGCATTATGGGATATCAGTGTTGGGGTGTGGATCCTGCAGCCGTCTGCACACACTGAGCTCATGCGCATGTCAGATCTCCCTCTTTCTCTAAACCAGGGGTGCACAACATACGGCCCGCGGGCCATTTGCGGCCCACCGGCGCCTCCGTTGCGGCCCGCCGGTTGATAAATAATTTGGCCCGCCTTCTGGCTTTGTGCCTGAATTTGAACGGCGAACCAACAGTGTTGTTTTTGGTCTACTTTTGAGTGGGGCTACCGCGGGAGTTACAAGTCAACACTAAGAATCGATCGCGAAATAATACTTAATTTGTCTCCATTTCACACTCGCCCCCCCCCCCCCCCCCCGTCAACAATTTCAACTCGCCACAACTCATCACCTGACCTGACAGGGACGTTCCTCCAGAGTGTGAACTTCTCTGGACACTCACTCTGTCCATCTCCTCCCACCGACGCCTGTTGCTTCTGTCTGAGAAAGGTTCTCCACGTCTAAAGCCGCGGCTGCTTTTTTCAGGGCTTCGGTCTTTACGAACATCTTCCTTTCTTTACATAAATTTCACATTCTGTCTTGCACACACTGTCTATCTCTTGTTCTTTTCTCTCACGCCCTTTAATGTCTGTGCTGGATTGAGTTTTGTTTTTCAAACACTTCCAGATCAAAAATGCCCTGAGTGTGTAACAACACTTAAGACAATCAGGGCTGAGCTAACCAGTCAAAGAGGGATTATGGTTCTGACCATTTAAAGTGCTGTCTGCCCTGCTATGTTTCATTTTAAAATGCCACAAGAGCAAATACATTTCTTTCTGGTTACTGATGTTAGGGCATTGGGGCTGGGTTAGGCTTAATGTATTTCATATAGGTAATTACATATAATACATGTATGAAAAAGATATGAGCAAATCTATCTGATCTAATTCAGTCATCCCAAAACAAACATGTGCGTGTATGTTTATGTGTTTTGTTTATACAGAGAAAATCACAAAATGTCCATATGTGGTTGAAACAGAACAACCAGACAAATGCACTAGCACTTAGTCCTTAATATTTCATGAGATTAGCTTAAAGCACTTTGCCTCCTCTTCCCCTTTCTCTGTGTTTCTCCCTCTTTCCCTCCTCTCCCTCCCTCTTTCCCTCCTCTCCCTCCCTCTTTCTGTCCATCTTTCAGGCTGTTCTGCCCACTATAGATAGAGGAGAGGACAGGAGGAGAGAGAATAATGTGAGACCTGTCGATGCGGAGGTTGAGACAGGTGTGTGAGACGCATGTGTGAGACAGGTGTGTGAGACGCGTCTCAGATTGGTGCCATGCTCCATGGGCCTGCCTGTCGGCTGTCACTGCCTCCGCAGGGGACGGGAAAACGGGATTGTACCTCCACCCCTCCGTGGGTGACATTTCCTCCTCTTCCCTTCTCTCTCTCTGTATCCTATCGGTCCTGACACCGCTACGGCTCTGAAGGCGCTGTCTTCCTCTTCTCCACCTCTCCTCCTCTCCTCCTCTCCGCCCTGACAGCAGGCTGCAGGCATTTCAGCAGAAAAAACGCTCCCAGATAGGAACAATGCAATACAATGTAACCCTTAAACATCACTTAGTGGACTTTAATATATTTTGGGCAAGGGTGCAGGAGTTGCTTGGCAATTGCTCCTGTGCTGGGGGGGGTCGGGGCATCCAGCAGTGAACCTAGGAGCCTGGCGTATGTGTGTGTGTGTGTGTGTGTGTGTGGGGGGGGGGGGGGGGGGGGGCGTCTGGAGAAAATGGCCATCACAGTCTGCGGAAAGTTTTCGGATGACTTTTGAGAGCAATGTTTATGAATCAAGTGTAATTCAGTGATTAACTAAACAGCTCATATGTGGTGTGATATGTTAATGTAAATGTCATTGTTGTTTTCATATGATATATGTCTGTGTTTGTCCATCGTAGCCATACTCAGAGTGATGTATTGCATATTGTAGTGTTGTAGTGTTGCGTCACGTGTGTCTCTGATCAGACATCTGTAGCAGTGGAAGGGTTGAAGTCATACGCTAACGTGCAGTATATGATGATGGATAGCTCTGTTATTTTCCACACTAATATACTTAACTAAATATAAGAGCATCAGTGTGCATTTCCTAGGCCTGCATGTATTTGACAATGTCAGACATTGTCATCATCTCAAATTAACACACAAAAATAGAGCCAATAACCGTAATGTAATGATTGGTGCACCAATGACTTTGGATTGTGTGTGTGTGTGTGTGTGTGTGTGTGTGTGTGTGTGTGTGTGTGTGTGAGAGAGAGAGAGAGAGAGTACCTCTATGATGTTGCTTTGATCTCATTATATAGCTGCTGTAAAAGGGTACTCCTGACATCTGCTTGAAGAGGCTGTGGGTGGGTGTGTGTGTGTGTGTGGGGGGGGGGGGGGGGGGCTTCCTTTATTAAGGAGGATCCTGTTGAAACATGGAGCTCTGTGCTTTGTAAACCAATTACTTCCTTATTAGTCCTGCGTCCTTAAAATAATTCACTGTGTAAATTGTAAACCCCATGCATTATTCAGCCATCCATTTCAGCCCTGACGGCTCTGAGTCTCTGTGTGTGTGAGCTATTCAGCTCTGGCTCACACACCAACCGCCCCTCTCACATGCATGGCGGTGCAGAGAAAGCAGACTGCTTAAAGCCCCAACAGGTGCTCTCATCCCTCTCTTGTCTCCTCCCTCTCTCTTCCCCTCTCCTCCATGCCATCACTTCAGCAGAGTCCTTTCTGGACTGAAACGGAGCTGAGCTAAATATAGCCCACGCTACCTTGCTGCACGGGTCATCCCTCTGAACGCCTCCGCGCACGTCTGATCCCCCTCTCAGCTAAGGGGTTCGAAGGAAGACCAGAAAGGGCATGATGAGCCTTGTGGAACGTGCCATCATATTGATTAATGGTGAGGTGACCAAACAGAAACCCCATTAATACCTCGTGCCACAGGTGTTGGGCCACTGGTCAGCATGTCAGCAGTAAGGCATTAGAGCCCTTGGCAGATGATATGATCGTTCTGTGTTTGCTTTGCCAATCTGAATCTTTAGCTTTATTTCTTTAAAATGTTGTCGTTATTCCCTTTCAAGATGGTTGAGCAACTGGGCAAGCTCACAATCTGTCAGCAGTGTGTCTGTCACTTTTGTACCAGATGGTTTTTTTAAACATTCATGACTAGTGGCAAATATGCAAGCCAAAACGTTTGAGTGCTGTTGCAAACAAGCACGTCGTGGGTATTGTGCAGCAACTGAGGTGACAGAATGACTTCATATTGTATATATCAGGTCATCGCCAGTCCTGGACAGCGTGCTGGGGCAAATTGTTATTTATTACACTGCACTACCACACTTACCAAAGCTAGTAAAGAACTGATGAGCTGAATCAGGTGTGTGTATTGGACCCGGATGTGGCTTCATCAGGCACGACCACCATGCTGTATTACACAGAGCTATGAAACTGGACCTTCACACAGCTGCTAGACGGGAGGCTCCAGGTGCCAGCGGTGTCTCTTCTGGTTCCCCTCGGCACCTCTGACCTGATTCCTCATCAGGAACGCATCACAGATGGTACAGACATTCCCAAATGCCTCTCTGTCTTTGTAAAGCCATGCCCGTTGTCCAGGCGTTCTGAGCCACGTTTATTGTTTTACAACAATTTTTTGTTATGAATTTGCTACTGCACCAGTGAACATTGATGTCCCCTGGGTGCCTGCTTCTGGTTGACACTACTGTCTCATGGTTGGCACTACTGTCTCAGTCTCATAGACTGGCCCTATGAGACTGGCCCTATCCTATGAACTGTGGCCCCTGACATTTGCTCTTGTGCCAGTGTTCCCTGATATAGGCTGTGGCCCCTATGACCCCTAACACAGGATGTAGCCCCTGTGGCCCGTGACACAGGCTGAGGGCCCTGTGGCCCCTGACACAGACTGTGGCCCCTGTGGCCCCTGACACCTTTGAGGGCCCTGTGGCCCCTGATACAGTTGAGGCCCTGTGGCCCCTGATACAGGGGCCATAACCTGTGTCAGGGGCCACAGGGGCTTCAATCTGTGTCTGAGGCTACAGTGGCCCCTGACACAGGCTGTGGCCCCTGACACAGGCTGTGGCCCCTGACACAGCCTATGGCCCCTGTGGCCCCTGGGGCCTTGGCTCTTGCTGCACAGCTAGGTGAGACTACCAATCCAAAAACAAAAGAGAATTTCTGTGTAAGACCTTTAAGACTTATAATGGCATTTAACATTTAAATATATCAGAACAGAAATGTTGGATAGCAGGTGTGACAGCATGTTACACAGGCCCCACCATTTTCAAATGAATGAGAGGCAGTCAGATATCATTGAAATGTCTTTTTATTTAGGCTTTCCCAATCATAATTATAACATACATCAGGAAACAGGTGGGCAAGGTTAGCACACCACATCATTGAACATGTCACAGAAACAGACAGACATGGGTTGAAACCAGAAAGCACCTGAACACCAGGAATGAGAACACACACCAACATGAAAGTAGAAGTGAACCATAGGCAGGTCCGACCTTTGACCCAGACCAGCAGGAGGTGAATCAGGGGAAGAGGTAGCACCACTCTACAGGGCCAGGACTTGAGAAGAGTTACATAATATATATATTAAACTTAAACTTTAATTTTCAAGTCACAGTTCAAGACACAGGCAGTCCAGGACTTGTAATGTGTGACTACAAAAGTTACATACATACAAAAGTTTTTGGACAGCTGGTGTTGTGCACACAGTGTTCAGTGCAGCATAAACTCATTGATCGCATTGATTTTTTTTGGACACCAGCTGTCCAAAAACTTTAGTACTACAGAAGTGAGCCTAACATGCTCTCTGGTCAAACTCATTAACAGTTCATGCTGAGAAGTTGAATACGGAAAGACAAGTGCCAAAATCTGATGGCACAATTTGCTTCTTTTCAGCTGTGAAGAAATATTCATCTTCACGAAACAAATCGTTTTCAGTCTCACAAGCAACGATGGCGCCGTGATTTTTTATCACTTTTTCAGCATTTGTTAATTGATGGTATCCAGTTTGCCAGTAACCTAAAATAAACACATTTGTTAATTGACGGTATGCAGTTTGCCAGTAACCTAAAATAAATACCCACCTGTTGCATTCTTCTACACAACATGAATCATGAGTTTGTTGTTTATTGTTCAGTGTTGTTTTTGAATGTCATATGAAATACAAGGTAGTTGCATAATTGTCGAATGCTGAGATTTAATTAGCACACATTAAATAATTGTGTGCTAACAAGCTGTCAATTAAACATGTTTATAATATAAAGATATTATAAATAACAAAGATATTATAAATAACATAATGTGAAAAATTGACTAGAGTAATTCTCTTATAGTTCAAATGCATTTGTAATGAAAAGTGATAACATTAGCTATAGGAGTGTGTGTGTGTGTGTGTGTGTGTGTGTGTGTGTGTGTGTGTGTGTGTGTGTGTGTGTGTGTGTGTGTGTGTGTGTGTGTGTGTGTGTGGTCAGTCTTGTAAAACAGCAGACAGGTTGGTTGGTTCTGCTGAGGTTAGCACTGTTGAATCTCACAGGGAAGAAGTAAAACATCTAGTTCTACCTCTCTGTGCTGTGTCTCTCTGTGCTGTGTCTCTCTGTGCTGTCTCTCTGTGCTGTGTCTCTCTGTGCTGTCTCTCTGTGCTGTGTCTCTCTGTGCTGTCTCTCTCTGTGCTGTCTCTCTGTGCTGTGTCTCTCTGTGCTGTGTCTCTCTGTGCTGTCTCTCTCTGTGCTGTCTCTCTGTGCTGTCTCTCTGTGCTGTCTCTCTGTGCTGTGTCTCTCTGTGCTGTCTCTCTCTGTGCTGTCTCTCTGTGCTGTGTCTCACTCTGTGCTGTGTCTCTCTGTGCTGTATCTCTCTCTGTGCTGTCTCTCTCTCTGTGCTCTGTCTTTCTCTGTGCTGTGTCTCTCTCTGTGCTGTCTCTCTCTGTGTCCTTTCCCCAGAGTCTTGGCGCTTCCATCAACAGGTGTGGGACTGTTGAACACATTTAACTCATCAAGAAATTAACACAACCAACAAAGCTATTTATTCCTTCAGTCTCTTCGTTCAAGCTTTGATCTTCAGAGGCTTTATTCAGAAAGCAAACCACTTCACAGATTTCACAAATTTTAATTCAATGTTTGACATACAATACTTTATTAATGCATTAGTACATATGTTTATGAAAGAGGGCATTTTAGATTTTCAGTACTGGCAGCGTAAACATAACGTAAGCCTAAACTATCGCCCCAACAGACAAAACTGCTGCTAGCGGATAGCCTACAATTTTATTCAGCTCTACTGTGTACCAAAACAAGCAACAAGTAAACAATAAATAAATAAATATTGATAATTAATTAATTGGTTTTAAAATATAAATTACATGAGCATAACCGAAACGATATCTTCACTGGGCGCATGCTGTTCTACTTCAAGTTTAATCAGTGTTTACAAAATACTTCATGCAGCACTGAGGTTTCATCATAAAGTGCAAGACAGAAAACCACCTGACATGTACGGACCATGCTAGGGACGGGGACGGGGACACGGGACAGGGACAGGCGTCTCCGGTTAAACAACGGCCAAGAGGACAGAAGAAAACGTGCAATTGTCCCTAGCGCACGAGCGCCCTTCCCGTCGCGTGTTTTCAGGCACAGAAAATACGTTTTAACATCTTTAGGAATAAAAAAACACGTCTTCAGATGCATAGGCTACAATTACCACATTAGAATACATGCATTTTCCTGGTTTTACGCAAACAATAAAAGTTTAAAAATTACATTCTCTTTTTGCCTTTGAGGTAAAAAGGTGTAAACATTTTCACTGTAAGAGCCAAGCACCCCGAGGCGCATGGACGTAATTTTGATTTCAAAAGTGGGGGGGGACATGGATTCGTCGCTATTTAAATATTTGGTTTTAACCGTAAAAACTGGGGGGGACCAAAGCCGGCTTTTGAAAAAGTGGGGGGGACATGTCCCCCCCCCGTCCCCCCCCCCCCCCCAAAATTACGTCCGTGCCGAGGCGACATACGTAGGTTGCAAATATTTAAGATTACATATATATATACCTACGCAAAAATGTTTAAGTACAAAGAGCTACGTAAAACATTCATAAACAGCAATATATTCTCATATCTTTAGCGTGCAATTCTGTTTCAGTGACAGTCACTGTGAAGACGTTCTCGTTCAGGTTTTGTTAGCTTTTCTCGGTAAATACACACTCGAAACAAGCATGTTGCATATCTCCGCGTCGCACAACGTCAAACCAACCGGCGGTGAGCGCTCGCTTGGAGCGCGTGTTTGACTAACTAAGTCCGATCATGACTGCCTCCACGTCTTTGGACGGTCTTCGGTCTTTGACCAGAAAGTTTATCATGCTTTCTGACTTTATCATGAGGTTGCAGCCGAGGAAAAAGATCCCGAACATCACCGTGAGCGAAAGTACGCACAGTACCGCGATCTGCACCACGCGCGTGACGAACATCTTGCGCTCGTCCTGCTCGAGCACGAGGGATCCGCCGCCGTCGCTCGCCGTCACCTCGCTCGCGCCACCCGTGCAGCAATCAACCAGTGTCCCCGCGAGCGCGCGGCTGCGGTTCAGCAGGTCCGCGTGCGTAAAGACGCTGTGGTTGAAGACGGTCACGTTCATAGTGGAGGAGAAGAGCTGGAGCGAGTCGGTCACACACTCACCAAGACTTGTGTTTGTACAGCCGCTAGATGCGTCATGTGAGACGGGGGGGAAAGCAAAACTAGTCTCCTAGAAATTCACTGGGATCTACTGGTGTCCTTAACTTTATTAATCTCATATATACACAGTCCCGTTGTCTTTTTGGTGTAGTATTTCTAACAGTAGCGGATTAAATGTCCACTTAAAGACTTAAAGCGCTGGAAAAGTAACTCCGTCGGAAGCTCCGTTCTCTGTCTCCGTAGGATGAATTGGTGCAGTTCTCATAGTCTCGTCTCATAGTCTCTCTCTCTCTCTCTCCCCCCTCTCCCCCCCCCCCCCCCCCCTCTCTCTCTCTCTCTCTCTCTCTCTCTCTCTCTCTCTCTTTCTGTGTGAGAGAAAGAGCTCTGAAGAAGGCAGGATAGTCTTACTGGGGCATGGAGAACACGCTATGATTAATTCTAAGCATTCTGCGGTTTTTGACAGCACTTAAGAATAACTATAATAAGAATAACTATTCGATTTTTTACTGTGCGGTAAAGAACATTCACATTACAGCTTTAAAAGCGAATGGCGGCGAAGTCCTTCTTAAACCCACATTTCTAATAAAAGATTAGAAAGTCCGTTACAACAGACTTGATTTAATGTAGATGTCACCCTTGTCCTTCCTATTGTACTTGTTTTTAAATGAAAACTACTCAGTTAACGACCCTGATATAGTTATTGTGTAATTACAAAAAATAAATAAATACGTAGGACCGTATTGTGGCAGGCAAATGTCAGTCCAAATATATATTAATTAATATATTAAATGAAACATTAAGAATCTAGAAAAAGGTAATGTTGAAAAACAAGTGTAAACGTTAATCAAGAAATTAATTCCATTTTTCACTAGCTTTCACAATTCAGATTTTTTTTAAAATTAATTTACATTTAAATTTACATTTATGGCATTTAGCAGACGCTCTTATCCAGAGCGACTTACAAAAGTGCTACGTAGTTGCTTGGAATCTCCAAGGTAGTATAAATAGTCCTGAACACAAGGTACTCTAAGCTGGAAAAACCACTAGACGAAAGTCATATGATACCTAACAATTATGTGTATTCATATAGGATTCGCGCTAACGCCAGCTCAGTTCACTATAACGCACGCGTAGTTCACTATAACGTAAGCACAGTTCACGACCCTTCAGATGAATCCATTTCCGACAGGTGGACTCGTGTGTATTTACATGCCCTTTTAAGCCACTGAGGTGATCTGCTCAGCCAAGAAGCTAAGAAGGTGTGGCCATTCTCCACCTGGGGAGCTTTACACCATGGCTAGATTTGTTTAATCGTGACAATTAGAAAAATAGTTGAACAAAAAGATAATATTTAGCATTCATATTTCCTAAGGACTACACTGTAATTTCTGTGGTCTTTGCATGAATCTCAGTATAGGAATTTGAGTGTAAGTCTAGTGAAACTATTATGTCTGCCAGTGGTGATTCTAACATTCCTTACTTTGATTTAAATGGAAGCTCAGAAAACTCCCAAAGCAACAGTCTCACTGCACACCAGTGCTTACAGCAAATTAAAAGGAGATGGCTGCAAAAGTGATGAAATGTGATTGTTGCCCTGAGGCTAAAGATGTTCAGCATTTTTTACTAGAGACTGAAAATGTTTTCCTAAGCAAGGTAAAGGGGGGGTATTTAAATGCTTAGGGGTATTTATAATGTTTAAAGGGTGGGTATTTAAATGCATCAACGGTGGGTATTTAAATGCTTACAGGGTATTTTAATGTGTAATGGGGTAGGTGTTTGTTGATGTTGCATCAGCACCATTGAGCTCCCTGTCCCTAATCCCATCTCAGCCTGCTTTGACCTGCTTCTGTTGACCACAGTTCTGGATACTCATTCACCAAATAAACTGAACCTACCTGAACTTATCTGCGAACATCTGGGTCCCACATGTCACATTACACTCTGTATTACTACATCATCACTAGTGAGCACTCTGTATTACCACATCACAAGTAAGCACTCTCTATTAGTACATCATCACCTCATCACCAATGAGCGTTCTGTATTACATGATCACCAAAGAGCACACTGTATTAATTCATCATCACCAGTCAGCATCTTTGTATTATGAGCTCTATACATAACGTTTCTCATTTACATTTATATTTAGGGCATTTAGCAGAGTTTCTCATGTGTGAATAATTCCCCTCTTAGCTATTGCTATTTGGCATTTTCAAAGTAAATGTGTGCCTTTAAATCTATGTAATAAAAAGTCAATTTCATGCATTCTTTTCTGCCCAGTGAGGTTGAATGATCCTGACCCTTTGTCTACTCTTCATTAGCGCTCTCTTCTAGCTTCTGGGCCATGGAAAAAATAACTGCTTCCCTGTCTGAGGTGTTTGGAGGTTCAGTCTTGGAAACTGGACTGCAATCCACTGATCTAAGGCTTGTGATCAATAGATCAATAGTCTAACAGGCTAAAGCTAATATCTCCCAGTGTCTAAATATGCACCTCTTTTCCTCAATATGGACAAGGAAAAGAAACAAGCATTTGCAACTGCTGCAGTGTTATTACAGCCGAAATGTTACTGCACGGACGTCTGTTTGCTTTTGTACTTTGTTATCTTGAAGTGGGGACCAGTGAGTCATCCCTCTGTTGGATTCAGCTAATACCCTAAAGCCCTGAATGATTTCTTGAACTCCGCACACATCTACCCGTGCATTAAAGCCCTGAAGCCCTGACTGATTTCCATATACTGTATTTAAATAAAAAGCTAATTAAGCAACGTAATTCATTTTTAAACATAAATGCTCCTACGCTTTGACTGTAATCCTACAACTCCCTGGTAATTACAAAGTTTCTCTATCGTGTATTTTATAGTAATTTAAACAGGTAAATCAACTGTAAAGCTCAGTTCTCCTGGTGATAAAACTGCATTCATTGCTTAAAATAGGTGAGTACCAGTGCTTTCTGTATGGGCAACACTGTGGTAGTCTGTCTGTCATCTTGCTGCTCGTCTTTTACACTCAGCCATGTGGAACCAGGAGAAACACCTTCCAGGTGTACAGTGAGGAGCCATGGTCACTCTCAACCAGCCGTGACACTGATGCGGACACACATAAAAAAAACATCAAAACTGCTGTGACCAATAAATCCATATGAGTTTAACACCCACCACCCTGCCACTCTCATAGCCGTGTTAGGGTGTATTCATACTTGTAGTTTGGTTCCCTTGGTCCAGACCAAATAAGAATATTATATATTGTTACATTTTAGTCCTTGTTTATTTAGCATTCACAATCATTTACAATTGAACTAAAAAAAGTAAAAAAAAAATTAAAAAAAGATACAGTCTATGGGCTTAAGGCGCCTATCAGGTTTGAGTTTACCTGGTGGTATTTTTAGCAGCTGGAAACACAACAAGAGATGCTAAAATGTTTCAACGCAGCACTAGAAATTCCTCTGCTGCACATACCAAAGAAAACCCGCTGTGGGCTCCCGGGCCCTGTGCTGAAATGAACTGAGCGCATTGTTTTGCTCTACTGAACTACTGAACTCTACTGAACTCCGCCCTGTCGCCACGTTTAGTGCTGCATCTTATGACATCATATCCTGTGTTCGGTTCCTTCAGAACCTAATGAGTCTTGTACAGTGGACATGTGGTTAATTACTGACACCTGTCAGCTGAGACACGTGCAGAATGCACTAGTAATAATACTACCTAATAAAGTGGCCAGTGAGTATAGACACAAGCTAAGTGTTTTTAATGAAGGGCTTGGGCTGGTGGATGTATACAGTAGTGGCTCTCAAACCAGGTGCATTCTGCTGTCTAGTTTTTTTGCCAATCTAAAATACCTTATTCAGCTCATTACAGGGCATGCAGGAGTTAAATCAGGTTGTCAGGGACAAACCAAACAGAAGAGAATAGAGATCCACAAGAACTGGCAATGAGTACTGATTCAGGGAGTGGGACTGATTCAGGGAGTGGGAATGAGTACTGATTCAGGGACTGGGAATGAGTACTGATTCAGGGACTGGGAATGAGTACTGATTCAGGGAGTAGGAATGAGTACTGATTCAGGGAGTGGAAATGATTCAGGGAGTGGGAATGAGTACTGATTCAGGGAGTGGGAATGATTCAGGGAGTGGGAATGAGTACTGATTCAGGGAGTGGGACTGATTCAGGGAGTGGGAATGAGTACTGATTCAGGGAGTGGGAATGAGTACTGATTCAGGGAGTGGGACTGATTCAGGGACTGGGAATGAGTACTGATTCAGGGAGTAGGAATGAGTACTGATTCAGGGACTGGGAATGAGTACTGATTCAGGGAGTAGGAATGAGTACTGATTCAGGGAGTGGGAATGAGTACTGATTCAGGGAGTGGGAATGAGTACTGATTCACGGAGTGGGAATGAGTACTGATTCAGGGAGTGGGAATGAGTACTGATTCAGGGAGTGGGAATGAGTACTGATTCAAGGAGTGGGACTGATTCAGGGAGTGGGAATGAGTACTGATTCAGGGAGTGGGAATGAGTACTGATTCAGGGAGTGGGACTGATTCAGGGAGTGGGAATGAGTACTGATTCAGGGAGTGGGAATGATTCAGGGACTGGGAATGAGTACTGATTCAGGGAGTAGGAATGAGTACTGATTCAGGGACTGGGAATGAGTACTGATTCAGGGAGTAGGAATGAGTACTGATTCAGGGAGTGGGAATGAGTACTGATTCAGGGAGTGGGAATGAGTACTGATTCAGGGAGTAGGAATGAGTACTGATTCAGGGAGTAGGAATGAGTACTGATTCAGGGAGTGGGAATGAGTACTGATTCAGGGAGTGGGAATGAGTACTGATTCAGGGAGTGGGAATGAGTACTGATTCAGGGAGTGGGAATGAGTACTGATTCAGGGAGTGGGAATGAGTACTGATTCAGGGAGTGGGAATGAGTACTGATTCAGGGACTGTGAATGAGACCTCAATCAAGAACCGTAGATAAGACATAGAAATAATGCTGTAGTGTTTTGTAAATGCAAAGGATTTTTTCCATATTATTTTTTGCTAAGTTTGCAAACAGTGTTTAGTAGATACCTTTAATAGGTAAATAACTATAAATATGAATCCCAGTCCTTCCATCAAATATTTATACATCCAGTGGTTTTCAGCCATGGAGACCTGAGTGTAATTATCTGTTTCAGTGACCCACACACATACACAAGGCCATTAAAACACATTATATAAAGCCTATGTGTGTGTATGAGCAATTGACACAGATAATTCAATGGCTCTAGTTAAATGAGCAGCTCAAAGTTGGATTCAAACCCTCATTTAAAACAAATCCCTGATGCTGTCCCTCATGTGTGCTGATTGCAGGCAGACCTGTTCTCTACGCCAGCAAGCCTGTCCTCCTGCACCCCATTAATGACCTTTTCATTACTGAACATGTTTTAAAATGATTAACTAGGATCGTTCCAGGGCTAAGCATGAAAGATGCTTTAACAGTTTGCGCTCAGTAGTGGAGCCCTGTGGAGTAGTAATGGTTTTAGAATGGAATTATAGCTCTGCACTCTTTTGCACTCTTACAGGTTACTAGTCCCTTCATACACACTTTTAAGCACTCTTACAGGTTGCTTGTCTCTTCAAACACACTCTTAACACTCATACAGGGTACAAGTCCATTCAAATTCACTCCTAAGCACTCTTACAGGTTTCTAGTCGCTTCAAATACACTTTAACAGCTTTCTATCTCTCTCTTTTCCTCTCCTCCGTTGTTGTTGTTGAGAGAGATATCTCTCTCTTTTCCTCCTCCTCCGGTTGTTGTTGTTGAGAGATTGAGTGAGATTTTGATCCCCTGATGCACACTGCGTATGCCTGTAACTGTCTATACTATAAATATACTGTACAGATAGTCTACATATAGAAGTGTAGCAATGGGCTTCCAACTTGTTCCTTAGCAACAGGCAACCTGTTTGCATGGCGACAGATGGTTAGTTAAGTTATTTTGGTTGGAAAAATAGGAGGGGGGGTATTAGAGAGAGCTGGAGAGAGAGAGAAAGAGAGAGAGAGAGAGAGAGAGAGAGAGAGAGAGAGAGACCAACAGAGAAGGAGAGGGAAAGAGAGATGGACTGAGGAAGAGAGAGATGTTTCCACTTAGCTGGGGGAATTGGCAGCCTAGCAACACAATGTAAGCGAAGATGTCCCTTAGCAACCGGATAGGCATAGCCCCCACTCCTTCAGCGCTACACACACTCTTTCTCCTGCGATGACTCATACACACTGACACATTCACAAACTAGTGATACAATAAGTGACTTTTGCACCAGCTGCACCAGCTGCAGTATGTGCCGCTCGTCTCCTGGAGGTGCACGTTTCCCTCGCGCTCACCAACGCACACCACCATCTCAGCAATTATCCCAGCATCCCACAGGGACGGAGTCTGACTGGGAAGCGGCTCTAGTTCAACCACTCAGAACTGGTTTCACTAAATGTTTTTGCACAGTGACGCTTATGGTTAATGAGAGTGGACGTGTGAAATTGGAAAATGTAATTAAGTCTGAAGTTGAAGTCTGAAGAAAAATGTAATTAAGTGTGAAGTTGCGTGAAACCCTTTTTCCTTTTACTGTATTCTGCAATGGATTCCTGCAGTTTAATACTTCATAAACAATCGTTGGGGACATAAAACTTTAAATCACATTTATTTCCTAATTCAAAGGGCTTATTCTTGATTTACAGGAAAAGAAAGCACTAAAACTATAAACTATCTATTACTACCTGCAGTGCAGCCATTTAATCATGTTGTGGCTGGACTTGGTGATGCTTACAGGGGTGTACAGTAGGTTGGTTTACCTGCTAACATACAGAATGGCAGTAGAATTTCTTGAGTGAATGGATTGTGTGTGCACTTCACTGCTAAGAACTGTGATCAGAATAAGAACTGTGATTTTCTGATAAACACGATTAACTTTGGGAATTTTGTCGTAAAGTTTAGCATTGCATCCTCAACTTGAAGAAAGAGCAACTCTTGGATTTCATGTCAAATCTAAAATGCTTCGTGTCCTTTAATTTTTGTTTTGTTTTGGGTCCTTGAACTCTTTCTCAAAGGGCCAAGAAGACATATTATAGGAATAAAGCTCTAATGCCTCTACAATACAGAGAAATAGCATTATTCTGTGCTAGCCAGTAATAAAATCAACTCATAACATCACGAAGGCAGTGGGGGGGGGGGGGGGGGGGGGGGCGAGATATTTCTTCTTAAACTGCCCAATAACAAACCACTTGATAACAAGACATAGTTTTATGAAAAAAAATACTGTAGTATTTCTAATTATAATTCGAATTTTAAAATACTGTTTGTCCATTTAAATACAGCTGTTGTAATGCAACTAAGTGGCTAAGACATTGGGGCTCTTCTCCAGACCCTGAATTCACCTTCAACAAGATGACCCGGTGGAGCAGGTCTACAGTCTTCTGGGATCCCGCTCGGTTTTTTAGGCCTTCAGGAAATGCTGTTCCTAAAATGGGAGACTTCATGAGTCAGTTTTAAACCAATTTTCACACCACTTTTATTCGCCACTTTTCTGCAGACTTCTGAAGACACTGACAGTAGGACATTGACAGGTTTACTCTCTTTTACTCCTCTCTCACTCACTCACTCTCTTTTCACTCACTCTCTGCCTCATTCTCTTTCCGTCTCTTTGTGGTATTCCTGTTTCCCCCTGTGTCCTTTTCTCTCTCTCTGTTTCTCTCTTTCTCTTCTCTCTTTTCTCTCCATTTCCCTCTTTCCCATCCTTTTTATTGTCTCAGTGCTCTCATATGACTGTGTGTTGATCTTGCCTCGTGCGTACGAGCCGGATGCGTTCGCCTCAGAGCACATGCTGAAACATGTGAGGGGTCACGGCATGCCAGTGTTTGCCGGTGTGTGTGTGTGTGTGTGTGTGTGTGTGTGTGTGTGTGTGTGTGTGTGTGTGTGTGTGTGTGTGTGACAGTAAGAGCTGTAACTGCTGTGTTTTCACTTCTGTGGATTTATCTACGTAACAGAAGTCATATCACAGGCTACAACAAACTAAAACGGGTATGTATCCTCCATCCAATACAGGTCAGCCCTGACTCATCCCTCTATCTGTCAGACCGCTGGCAGAGAGAGGTGGGGGGGGGGGGGGGTAGAGAGTTCTGCCCAATGATGCTTTAATTACTGTACCATAGACTCTGTCTCTGTGTGAAGAATTGTCATTACATCCGGTGGACTAAAATTGCATACACACGTGTGTACAGTACTTAGCCCAATATAACATCCAGTCAATTGTGGAGGGATGAACTTTTCTATGGGTCAAATAGAAAACACATTAAATGTTTTGTTTCATTTCATCCTTTAAACTTACATTGTGTGTGTGTGTGTGTGTGTGTGTGTGTGTGTGTGTGTGTGTGTGTGTGTGTGTGTGTGTGTGTGTGTGTGTGTGTGTGTGTGTGTGTGTGTGTGTGTTTCCACTCTATTACCTGTACTTTACTTTTTTGTTGTATATTTGCATGTCATCATGTATAGAATGGAAAAGTGGAAAAGTCTCTCTGTGCAGGTAGAAAGTCTTAACAGTCATAACAGGTAATATATAATTGATGTAACATGCAGTTGCCCTATTACTTAAAAAAAAATCTAAAAACAGGTTTGATTTCTGTGTTTAAAGTAACATAATATCCACCTATTTCATTTTGGGGAAACAAAAAGTTAACACTTTTTAATTTCCAGTGTTATATGAGTGCCAAGCACAGGAGTGTGGTGAGTTATTTCTGTCATCAGTACTCCTTATATGACGGCTTCTTTTTCTGTCATGAGTACTACTAATGTAATAGTTCCATTACTTCTGTCATCAGTACTACTGATGTAATCATTTCATTACTTCTGTCATCAGAGCACTACTGATGTAATCATTTCATTACTACTGTCATCAGTACTACTGATGTAATGCTTTCACTACTTCTGTTATCAGTACTGATGTAATGGCTTCATTACTTTCTATCATCGTAAGGCCAGATCCTTTAATGCCCCTCACCTTGCCATATCCAACATAATTCCTGCACACATTGATGGCAGTAGCTAAGCAACAGGCCAGAGAAATGGGGGGGATGTGTGTGTGTGTGTGTGTGTGTGTGTGTGTGTGTGAGAGAGAGAGAGAGAGAGAGAGAGAGAGAGAGAGAGAGAGAAAGAGAGAGAGAGAGAGGTAGATAGATGGAGAAAGAAAGAGAGAGAGAGAGAGAGAGAGAGAGAGAGAGAGAAAGAGAGAGAGAGAGAGGTAGATAGATGGAGAAAGAAAGAGAGAGAGAGAGAGAGAGAGAGAGAGGGGAGAGAGAGAGAGAGAGAGGGATACTCATTTTCTGGTGTTCAATTTTTCTGGCATTAATCCAATCATACCCTCTTCCCTTGTCATTTTGATATCTTTTCTTTCTCCTTCTCTCACTCTCTATTCTGAGGACATTTTAATATCTTCAATAGATTTAAGTACGTACAGACCAGGTGTGCAGTAGACAACCAAGTGATTGATTTATTTTCAAATATAACACACACACATACACGCATTAAACCACCCATCATCTTATTGTATAGTGCACTGTAATTTATTTCATCTTATTTCAGCTGTGTCATCAAGTCTTTGAAGTTCCAATCTGCATACACATTATTTCTTTCTACGTGCAGTACAACAGTATATACGTAGTATATACAACAGTATATACCTCTCTTTAAACCCTATAAAAATATAAAATCTGAAAACCTATTAACTTTTCGTTCAGTGTCACCAGTGGTACTTGTTTGATGTGATGTAGGCCCTACCTATGTTTTTTAACCCAGTCGTCCATTCGTGACTTTTTTGTAGCCAAAACAAACACGTGCAATGCACTTTCGGTTAATACTGAAAGGAAACTGAGAAAATGCCAGCATAGAGTGCTAGTTTGTACCCGCTAATTTATCTAAATAACCGCCAGGTGGCATTCACTTAGTACCGTCTCACCTTTAACGAGCCAAGCGTACACACAGCTGTACACCGAAACTGTATAACATTTGTAAGGACGTTGAATTTTGAAGTAGATTTTAGCTATTTATTACATATTAATGAATACAGTCATGCAACGCTAAATCGGTATGCAACTTTTCCTGGACGGTTATTTAAATCAAATCCAATATTTTCTGTGAATCAGTGTAGAACACCCTATAAATAAAATATTTTACTGCTCAAAAATATGTAATAACCCGTTAAAGAGTGAGATTAACAGAATGGCTCCCAGAATGGGGCGACTATGCGGGTGTGGACATGCTGAGAAGTGTTGTGGCATGTAAAACCTCCTGCGTTAAGAGGACGGGGAGATGTGATCTGTGATGATCACTCGCTGAAGGTCCGCTCAGAAGAATACGCACCCACCAGCGAAGCAGTTCTAAACTCTTACATGGGGATGTCGTGGCTTCAAATGTGGACAGCACTGCGGATTTTAATAGCTGTTTCTGCAGTTTCGGGTAAGTTTCATAGATTTCCTTTTTTCTTGTTTTTTGTGTGTTTGTTTGTTTGTTCTTTTGTAAATATTAATATAGAGGACTAAAAGCGCTGTGTAGTGTTCATATTGTAATGTAATTTATTTATCTGCATATAGGCCTAAAACCAAAGTTATCTCCCTCCATTTACACATAGGTTACTAATTATAGAGTCAAAAGTACATACATTAAAGAGTAAAAGTACTACTCTGGCATATAAAAGTAGTTAGTCCACTTCACTGCAAGAGTATATTTTTACAATTAGACAATCAGATATAAATGTTATATGATGTTTAAAATTAAATCTAAACTAAATCTGTAAATTATGAATTTGCATATTACTCTGCTGCTAAGGAGTAAGTATGCATGCATATATATATATATATATATATATATATATATATATATATATATATATATATATATATATATATATATATATAGAGAGAGAGAGAGAGAGAGAGAGAGAGAAGGAAAGAAAGGTGAGCCAGACAGACAGAGACTTTGTTGCTTACCTACAGTTTGTTTTGTGTGTGTGTGTGTGTGTGTGTGTGCTCCTTCCTAGGCTCAAATATTTGTACCTCCAGGGGTGTGAGAACCTGCAAAGAATGTTTGTCCGTAAACCCAACCTGTGCCTGGTGCTCTCAACAAGTAATATATTTGTATCTATAACACCAGCTGTAACAGTACTATAGTATCACAGATCATTAACAACAATCCCAAGTAAAGCCTCATTAGTAGAGATTTAATTTAATTTGTTTTACATTTTCTCATATATAATACATACTAAGTCGTTTTTCATTTTAAACTATCATCTTATATAATGTATACCATGTATAACACTTCCGTGAACTGTGAACTGAATTGAATGTGTGTGTGTGTGTGTGTGTGTGTGTGTGTGTGTGTGTGTGTGTGTGTGTGTGTGTGTGTGTGTGTGTGTGTGTGTGTGTGTGTGTGTATGGGGGTGCGGGGCATTAGGACATTGGTCAGGAAGGCTCCAGTATTTCCCGCTGTAATCTGAAGGAGATCCTTGTGCAGTCTGGCTGTCAGGCAGAGTTTATCGAATATCCCTCCAGCAGCATGAAGGTGGAGGAGGAACGTCCTCTCAGTAGCACAGCTGGGGGTTCCACCAATGACATCACGCAAATTCACCCCCAGAAAATCCACCTCACCCTCCGGCCAGGTGCGTCCACTATCCTTGGGTCACTGGGTCCTATTAATGCTGTTCTTCTCTAGACTATACTTATTTTTAAACACTTATATTTTCTCTCTCCGACACACTATCTGTCCCTCTGTCTTTCCTTCCCTCTTTCTCTCTCCTTCTATCTCTTCTGTGTGTTCCTCTCAGATGACTCAAAGCGTTTCGTAGTCACCATTAGGCAGGTGGCTGATTACCCAGTAGACCTCTATTACCTGATGGACCTGTCCTACTCCATGAAGGACGACCTTCTCAAACTTCATTCCCTTGGCAACGACCTGGCTGCAGCTATGGGTCGTACCACTAGCAACCTGCGAATGGGGTTCGGGGCATTTGTGGACAAAACCACCTCTCCTTACATGTACATGTATCCACCTGAGGCACTGGATAACCCCTGTTACGGGTGAGGTGGTATCAACAAAATTCCTTCATTTGCATCTAGCTAATAATGTTTCTTCAGCCAAAAGATCTAAGATTGACTTAGCTGGAGATTTTCGCACATAATCTTGCTGCTACTAAAACCTTTCTGCACTGGTTTAACGATTATTTCTCTTCTCTCTTTTGCATCTGACCATGTTTGTTGCATTGTGGGTCTTGTAGTATGAACAGGGTCTGCCAGGCACAGTTCGGCTATAAAAATGTGCTGTCACTGACGGACCAGGTGAATCGCTTTACTGAGGAAGTGAAGAAACAAGCAATCTCCCGAAACAGAGACTCCCCGGAGGGAGGCCTTGATGCTGTCTTACAGGCTGCCGTCTGCCAGGTAACACACAAACACATGTGCACACACACACACACACACACACACACACACACACACACACACACACACACACACACACACACACACACACACACCTGTGTCATCTCTCTATCCAGGACACATCATGCAGGGTGCAACAAGACGCACGCACACACAGACACAAACTGATTTTCATTGATTCACTGCAGAAATCATGCCAATACAGCATGCAGTTAAGAAGAAAGTGAGTATCAGAAAGGTAGCGGCGACGTTGGGCGATCTGACAGAGCAGCAGAGAGGAACCCAGCTGAACAGAATCCACCCTGACGCCCACACCCTGACGCGGGTGTAGCCGCTGCCCGTCTCTGAAGTTCACGCCGGTGTCTTCTGCTCCACTTCAGGATAAGATTGGGTGGAGGCGAGATGCGTCCCACCTGCTGGTGTTCACCACAGACGCCACAACACACAGCGCCCTGGATGGTCGAATCGCCGGCATCGTCCAGCCCAACGACGGACAGTGCCACGTTAACAAAGATAACATCTATGACAAGACCACTGTGCTGGTCAGTCTGCCCAGTCAGTTTGCTGGTTGGTTTATGTGGGTTTGTGGTTAACCTTTGATAAATGCCTGGATGTATAGATAAGATGGTGTAGGATGGTGGTAAACTGACTATTTTCTGTCAGTTGTATTAGATATTTGAATGAGCAAGTATGATGGAAGTGGATTCTATATATCTGTGTGTGTTGGCATTACAGGACTATCCCTCCATTGCAATGCTCACTGACAAGTTGTCTGAAAATAACATCAACCTCATTTTTGCTGTAACTAACGATGTAATGCCTCTGTACCTTGTGAGTATACAATCATGGCTCTCCATACACATTCGCTCTCATTTTCGTTTTCACCCTTGCATTCGTGGGGTCACTGCCTGCTGTCCTGTGACGCACCTCCACACAAGCTCACGGTTTTTGTGTCTCTCAGAATTACAGTAAGCTAATGCCAGGCACCACTGTGGGTAAGCTGACGTCCGACTCCAGTAATGTCATCCAGCTCATTCTGGATGCGTACGCGGTGAGCTCCATCCCGAGGAACCCTGCACACACTTAGCCAAAATAGATCACTTCCGTCCACTGTATGTTTACATCCATTTTACACAGTAAAATGTGGGGTGCACAGTAACCCCCCCCTTCCCCCCCCAGTTAGGTAACAGTTTGGCTGCTGTTACCTACATCCCGCTGACCCCATGCTCATTGACCCCATGCTCTTTGACCCCACTAGAATATCAGGTCGAAGGCAGAGCTGGAGGTGCTGGGACTCCCGGAAGAGTTGGGCCTGTCGTTCAACGCCACCTGCCTGAACGGAGAGCTCGTCCCCGGGGTGCGATCGTGCTCCGGACTCAAGATTGGAGACACGGTGAGAGAGACACAGAGGCAGGACAACTCGATAGCATTCAAACCTCCAGCTTTAGGTAACAAGCACCATATAAAATTGGGCCAGCAGCTCCTGTGGTCAATGTGATAAATGTGGAAGACAAATTGTTCTCGGCACCATACGGGATTCCGGCTGTTAAGGTAAGACGTACTCCGCAATAGGGACGGCGAGGTTCTAATTTTCCTTCATCATTTTCATCAAATTCTTCCAGTGTGAGTTGCAGCTACTGCCTTTGCCTGCAGGGCACTCCCCTACAGGGCACAGGTTAGCACACGCCTGCAGGGCACTCCCCTATAGGGCACAGGTTAGCACACGCCTGCAGGGCACTCCCCTATAGGGCACAGGTTAGCACACGCCTGCAGGGCACTCCCCTACAGGGCACAGGTTAGCACACGCCTGCAGGGCACTCCCCTACAGGGCACAGGTTAGCACACGCCTGCAGGGCCCTCCACTATAGGGCACAGGTTAGCACACACCTGCAGGGCACTCCCCTATAGGGCACAGGTTAGCACATGCCTGCAGGGCACTCCCCTACAGGGCACAGGTTAGCACACGCCTGCATCTGAAGTACACAAAGTCAGCGACCCAAAGCAGCTGCTGGCACTTTGTGAAGAGGGCTGTGTACTAGT
>NC_135212.1:48201308-48263808 GCF_052324685.1 Brachyhypopomus gauderio
CAGGTATACTGTACAGCAGGTGTAGTTTGCAGGTACACTTTACAGCAGGTGTAGTTTGCAGGTACACTGTACAGCAGGTGTAGTTTGCAGGTACACTGTACAGCAGGTGTAGTTCGCAGGTACACTGTACAGCGGGTGTAGTTTGCAGGTACACTGTACAGCAGGTGTAGTTTGCAGGTACACTGTACAGCGGGTGTAGTTTGCAGGTACACTGTACAGCAGGTGTAGTTTGCAGGTACACTGTACAGCAGGTGTAGTTCGCAGGTACACTGTACAGCGGGTGTAGTTCGCAGGTACACTGTACAGCGGGTGTAGTTCGCAGGTACACTGTACAGCGGGTGTAGTTCGCAGGTACACTGTACAGCAGGTGTAGTTTGCAGGTACACTGTACAGCGGGTGTAGTTCGCAGGTACACTGTACAGCAGGTGTAGTTCGCAGGTGATTTTCCATTTTCAGAACATTTGGTGTCACTGTAACACCTGGTGAACTGTATATCACGTAAGTGCACAGAACTTTACAGTTTTTGACGACTGCTAACGTGCATTTCCCAATACTTGTGATACATTGACAAAACTCTAAACACAGCAACACATTGACCTCACACAAATAGCCAAATAGTTACAGTTTTTTTCAACTGTTTACACACAAAATCTTTTCTTCTCACACAATTTTCTAAACATGCCCTTCAAACACCATAACCCCACACCAAATCTGCAAAACCATACACTAACTCTCAGTGTCTGACTCAGTTTTCAATTTCCAAACACACATTTTGCAAAACTTTACACACAAGTTTTTACCTAACACACAAATATCAAACAGGAAGTTACTTGATTTCATCTTTCAAACACAACCTATCAAAATGCCACACTAAATCACCAGTGATTCACTCCCAGTCCTCATATGTGTAAGCATTCATTACTTTATTGAACACCAACGAATCATTGGCTAAGTATAGGCCTATAAATAGGTCAAATGTCAAGATGTCTGTTTTGAACCATGAATCCACGAGATCCAGCACCACATAGTCAACGATGCAACTGTTTTCCATAACATGGACACAGTAAGCTTGTCCACTGTCCATCGTGTCCTGCAGAATAATCACTTACATATGAAGCAGCTATACAGGGTCCCATTTGAAAGAAACAGCATCAGAGTGAAGAACCTGCATCATGACTTTGTGAATGTATGTATGCAAAATTAATTCTAGTATATTAGACTTGCACATATCAAGATTTTTGGGTTGTGCACATGTGTGCAAATATATATTCTTGTCTCTTACAGAGAATTTTGGAGATGGATGCAGATGCAAATGTCCGCCATGAGTATATTTATATAGATGAGGTGGACTTGAACCCCACTTAGACCAGGAGAAGGGGGAGAAATGTCATTGGTCAAAGGGCCTTTGTGAATGTCCCAGGACAACGTGGGGGAAACATTACAATGTGTGCTGCCATTACCAATAATGGTGTCCTGCATCACCATTCAACACTTGGTCCTTACACCACTGCTCACATCATATCTTTTCTGGATGCAATTCTCAATATTCTTGTCCAAGGTCGGCAGAATCTAGATCAACAAAGTTTTGTGTTCATATGGGACAATGTCAGTTTTTATCTGGCACATCTGGTCCAGAACTGGTTTGTGACACATCCTCACTTCTCTGTTCTGTACCTGCTTCCATATTCACCTTTTCTCAATCCAATTGAGGAGTTCTTCTCCACCTGGTGCTGGCGGGTATATGATCATCGTCCTCATGCTCATATTCCACTTCTTGAGGCGATGGAGGAAGTGTGTGGCGACATTGATGCCTCTATTCAAGGATGGATGCGCCACGCAAGGAGGTTCTTCCCTCAGTGTTTAGCAAGAGAGGACATACAGTAGCCCATACCCTCACCACAGACCAGCCAATACCCTCACCACAAACCAGCCCATACCCTCACCACAGACCAGTCCATACCCTCACCACAGACCAGCCCATACCCTCACCACAGACCAGCCCATACCCTCACCACAGCCCATACCCTCACCACAGACCAGCCCATACCCTCACCACAGACAACACCCCCCAGCCCACACCCTCACCACAGCCAACACCCCCCAACCCATACCCTCACCACAGCCAACACCCCCCAACCCATACCCTCACCACAGACAACACCCCCCAGCCCATACCCTCACCACAGCCAACACCCCCCAACCCATACCCTCACCACAGACAACACCCCCAGCCCATACCCTCACCACAGCCAACACCCCCCAGCCCATACCCTCACCACAGCCAACACCCCCCAACCCATACCCTCACCACAGACAACACCCCCAACCCATACCCTCACCACAGACAACACCCCCAACCCATACCCTCACCACAGACAACACCCCCAACCCATACCCTCACCACAGACCAGCCCATACCCTCACCACAGACAACACCCCCCAGCCCATACCCTCACCACAGCCAACACCCCCCAACCCATACCCTCACCACAGACAACACCCCCCCATACCCTCACCACAGACCAGCCCATACCCTCACCACAGACAACACCCCCCAGCCCACACCCTCACCACAGCCAACACCCCCCAACCCATACCCTCACCACAGACAACACCCCCCAGCCCATACCCTCACCACAGACAACACCCCCCAGCCCATACCCTCACCACAGACAACACCCCCCAACCCATACCCTCACCACAGCCAACACCCCCCAACCCATACCCTCACCACAGACAACACCCCCCAGCCCATACCCTCACCACAGCCAACACCCCCCAACCCATACCCTCACCACAGACAACACCCCCCCATACCCTCACCACAGACCAGCCCATACCCTCACCACAGCCAACACCCCCCAGCCCATACCCTCACCACAGACAACACCCCCCAGCCCATACCCTCACCACAGACAACACCCCCCAGCCCATACCCTCACCACAGACAACACCCCCCAACCCATACCCTCACCACAGCCAACACCCCCCAACCCATACCCTCACCACAGACAACACCCCCCAGCCCATACCCTCACCACAGCCAACACCCCCCAACCCATACCCTCACCACAGACAACACCCCCCCATACCCTCACCACAGACCAGCCCATACCCTCACCACAGCCAACACCCCCCAGCCCATACCCTCACCACAGACAACACCCCCCAGCCCATACCCTCACCACAGACAACACCCCCCAGCCCATACCCTCACCACAGACAACACCCCCCAACCCATACCCTCACCACAGCCAACACCCCCCAACCCATACCCTCACCAGACAACACCCCCCAGCCCATACCCTCACCACAGCCAACACCCCCCAACCCATACCCTCACCACAGACAACACCCCCAACCCATACCCTCACCACAGACCAGCCCATACCCTCACCACAGACAACACCCCCCAACCCATACCCTCACCACAGCCAACACCCCCCAGCCCATACCCTCACCACAGACAACACCCCCCAGCCCATACCCTCACCACAGACAACACCCCCAACCCATACCCTCACCACAGACAACACCCCCCAGCCCATACCCTCACCACAGCCAACACCCCCCAGCCCATACCCTCACCACAGTCAACACCCCCCAGCCCATACCCTCACCACAGCCAACACCCCCCAACCCATACCCTCACCACAGACAACACCCCCAACCCATACCCTCACCACAGACCAGCCCATACCCTCACCACAGCCAACACCCCCCAGCCCATACCCTCACCACAGCCAACACCCCCCCATACCCTCACCACAGTCAACACCCCCCAGCCCATACCCTCACCACAGCCAACACCCCCCAGCCCATACCCTCACCACAGCCAACACCCCCCCCATACCCTCACCACAGACAACACCCCCCCATACCCTCACCACAGACAACACCCCCCCATACCCTCACCACAGCCAACACCCCCCAGCTTTTTCAGACATGTGTTTGGTGTCTGTCCAACTTCATGTGGTGGTTGGATTTTTTTTCTGCACTGTACAAATATTGTAACAGCAGCAAATTATTTGGAAAAAATTACAGTTTTTCTCGATTGTTTACACACATTGTCTGACAGCATGCCTCATACTCTCAAAACTCTACACACAAATCAGAAAAACACACACACAATGGGCAAAACCCCTCAGTTCTCTTTCAAAATGAAACTTTACAGTCAGAACAATATTATATCTTCTCAAAATGGTATTTTGTTCTCAGATGACACACACAAACCATCATATGAATAGACATTTATAACAACTGGTTGAACACTGATGTGCTCAATGTAAAACACTATGATGAATGGAAAACACTTCTTCTCCATTCATCATAGTGACTTTGGCCTTTTTTGTGCAGTGTTACACTTACTACAGACAGGAAATACATAAGTGCATTGTAAAATATTTTAGAATAGTGTTTTTATACTCAGAACACACATATACAGTAACAAATATATTTTATTTTTTCCCACAAAAGCAATGTACACAGTGTACATCCCACCCAACACAAAGTTGCACATACAGTGGTCTACATACACAACAACAGAAGAGTTTACTATATACAGTTACAATTACAGTAAAAAAAAAACTATGTTGCATACAATGGCACGCTGGCCAATGATATTCCTTCCCCTCCTTCGTCCGTCTTTTTGTGAGGTTGAATCCAACCTCATCAATGAAGATGAATTGGTGCTCCACTGCATCTACCTCTAGCTCAAAGATTCTCTGAAACACACATGACAGTATCAGAAATAGACATGGAGGAGTCACTATTGTGAAGCACAATCATTATGATTACAATACTGAAATATGTATAATTTATACAGTGTTGAGGGGATACATCAGTTGTGAGATTGTATAGGGCTTACTTGCACATAGTTATATTTCAGTTCTTTCACTCTTTCTGAATTGCGTTCAAAAGGCACTCTGTAGACCTGCTTCATCCACAGATTATTTCTGCGCAAGACACGGTCCAGCGTTGATAATCTCACCCTATCAATATTTTGAAATCTCTCGTTGTTTTCTATTATTTTTCTTTGTATTTTCCATAATGTTATGGCATTATTTTCTAGGACCATGTTCAGGATTTCAGTTTCCTATTCAGGAGACAAAAGACGTTTCCGTCCACCTCATGTTGGTAACCTTTCAGTTCTGCAATACAAATAGTAAAATACTGTAAATACTGTGTAGGAACACAAAGTAGGAATACATTTCCCAAATACTTGAAACATACTTTATATTTACAGTCCTACAGAACAGTCCACAGGCAATACTGTACTCATTGAGTACTGTATTGATATGCAGTACTGCAGTTTCCTACTGAGAGTTGATTTCTTACCTGTTCTCATTACGGAAAGTCCGGATGATGGATGCTACAGTGTACCTACTCACATTTGGCTGTACTCTTTGCCCAGCCTCCCTCATTGTTAGACCATAGACCACATGGTCAACCAAAGTGGCTGGGATCTCATCAGAGATTACGGTCCTTGGCCTTCCTCATCCTCGTCCTCCTCCTCTTGCTCTCACTCCTCTGGCTCTCCCTCTGTTTCCGCTGTTGGCATCCATTGCTCCAAAACAGAAGAGCTCACCACCAACAGAAGAGCTTTTGCCATTTTATGCTAAAGCTCTGATTGCTGGTTGTACACATGTGTGACAGGTGTTTGCTGATATGATGAGTCAGTGTGCATAGTAGGACAATTAACTTTAGAATTTTGAATAACAGTGTGTTCCTTGTGAAAACAAGAGATTTTCTTCATGAAAATTATGCCAAATGCAGAAAATTGTGTGTAGTGTTTTGAAAAAAGTGTGTTTTAGAACTGCAATTTGAGTGTAAAGCAGGAATTGTGCTTGTAGTTTAGTAGAATTGGTTCAGGGGGTTGGTGCAATAGTTACATGTTGTGGTCATTGTGTCTCAATTACCAGTATTAGTGTGTTAACAATCGAGAAAAACTGTAATATTTTGGGTTTGAAAACTGTGTTGCGAGTATTTCACCTTCTCTCTGCACTTTTGTATAACATAGAATCCCTTGAATGAAAGAAGAGCTTTAGGTTTTGATCAACAGTGTGTACATGATGAATCCAAAATGCCATATTATGACAAAGGTGTTGTCAATGTGATGTCAGTGCTTGCTTTTGAGATGTGTTTATGACATTTTGAATGTTGTGTGTCATTTTGCTGGAGATTTGAGGCATTTTGCATTTTGTGTGAGCAATTGTGAGTTTTGTGTGTAGAGTTTTGAAAAATAGACACAGATCTTGGAAAATGTGTGTAAACAGTTGAAAAAAACTGTAATATCGTGTTCAAAAGCGCATTTTCTTAACTAAATAACAACTCTGCATTTCACAATGCAAACAACTTTGTTAAAACACAGCAAACCTGGTTCAGTATCCAATCATTCTTTCAAACACTAGCACATATTCTCTTTTCGAGATGAACATAGTCAATCACTGCACAACCACTGTGAAAAAACTAACATTTGATGGCAATACAGAAACAGTATTACATGTAATATTTTACCCTCTCCCAGCCAGTGGGGAACCGTCAGGGCCCTCTACGCCCTCTCAGAGGGCCTAAAATATTCTTAAAGCATTATATATATAATTATCCAATTTTATTTTATCTACTTACAGTTTGACATTCGACATCTAAACAATTACAAAAATATAAGCAAATAAAATATTCACCCGTGTCTATTCAATCTGTGTTGGAAGGTGAGGGGTTGAGTGGAAGCCTGTGAGCCTGTGTCTCCCCCTATCAGGACTGTGATGCCCGCTGTTCGTTTACAGAGGGCCTGGCAGTTATAATTCAGCGCAATACCAGTTTCAAATGACAGCAAAATTTACCAATCATATCTTCTCTCTTAGTGGGCGGGCTTAACTGTATGATAATTTCCGCCCGCTGTGGCGACGCTAGCTGTCGTTAGCACCATCGCTAGCTAGTTTCGATTCATCCCTTTGACGTCCTCGTGCGCGTTGTTTACATATTCCGCTTCCGAGAACCACGGAGCTGTGAACCTTATTTTGTTTGGAAACTTATTTTGCTTAAGATGTTATCTAGTACAGATATTATTGTTTATTGCGTTTTTAAAGCTGTACTGTCGTCTCAGTTTTTCTTTATTTAGTTTATTAAGAAAGGAAAAAAAAAATTTCGGGGGGGGGGGGGGGGGGGTAGCGGGCCCAGGTTTAAAGGTCACGGTTCGCTACTGCTCCCAGCAAACAACAGACATTTTACAGTAACATCTGTTGTTTTCTTAGTCAGTTCATTTTTAATGTAATCCGCTTCATTTGGACTTTTTTTTCAAATGTGTGCATTTTTGGCAACATACTGTCTACACAATGAGTGATATTTACTGTTAGGTACTATATGGAATGTAGATTAGACAAAAAAGGAGTCAGTAACAGTTTTGCAGTAAAGGGTATATTTTACTGTATTAGGGACATTACTGTAAATTGTGGCCTAACCCAAAAAATAATTATCGTAATTGTAAACATAATTAGCCATGGTCCCATATGTGTAAAAATACACATATACAAAAAAAGCCACACAAGGGGGAAAAACAGAATACAAAACTGAACAGTCTTGTTAGGTCTAATCTAAACGGCCTTCAGCAGTTGGCCACATGTTTTCATCCACATCACATCTGATGTTGGCCCTTGCCATGGGCCTGGGGTAGAAAAGCTTGGTATGCCTTATTCACCCCTGGCAGTCTTCAGCTGAAATGTCTCTGCAGCCGGGATCCATTGCATGCAGAAGGGACATTTGGTCATGGGGCCGATGATCATACACCTTCCATCTCCAGACTGAAAAAAGTTCTTTAGTGGGGTTGAGGAAAGGTGAGATGGGCGGGAGGAAAAGGGACATCACTCTTGGATGGTCTATAAACCAGTTTGTGATGACATGACAATGACAAAATGCTACATTGTCCCATCACAAATGTCCTCGTGTTTCCTCCCACCTGTTCCCTTTCTGCTTCTGGAACCAGTTGTTGGTAGAGTTCATTCAAAAACGAAAGAAGGAGGTCACTGTTATAAGGACCAATCTGGCATTTGTGAAGGACCAAACCAGCACTTGAGATTGCAGGACAAATTGTTATATTTGCTCCTCTCTGACCCGGTACATTACTGTACTTCATTTTATTTTATACTTTTTTATAAATATATATATATTTTTTTATACTATATTTATCTATATGTGCAAAAAATGTGTACAACAGTAATAACTTTTCAGCTGCCTTTGTTTTTGCAGAACTTGGCATTTTATACGATATTTAAGGTTTTGAACCTTAGGTTTTCATTTTTGGCATGCTGTGTACAAGCAATTGTAAATAAGACAAAAACGATCCAGAATTTTGTTATTGGATAACCTTGTGTGTATAGAAAATTTAAGCATTATAAAAACATGTAAAATGACTGCATTTTGTGCCATAACAACATGAATTGAAGTTAGGGTGTACTCACACTAGGCACGGTTTGCTCGTTCCGTGCTGGGGCCCGGTTATCCTCCCTCCCCACTCCCCCGCTGGCCTGCACTCACACTGGCTTCAGCAACCCGGCCCGAGCACGCTTACGTCATCACAACGCCGCTTTATTTGGAAAAAAGCGCGCTCGCACAACACTATAGAGTTCACGATTCTCTTTTTATTGTATTTTTGGAGTCGTTTTGGGAGTGCAGAAACACGGTGCAAGCACAGATTTATCGATAATTTAACACAACGATTGTCTGCTAATCGCTTTGCCGCTATGACTGTTTAACGTGAGCGTCGCATCACTGATGTCATGTTTGAGTTCCAGCGAAATGAACCAATCAGACGAGGCACCAAGCGGGCCCGGGCACGGATAGCGCTCACACTAGAAGCGAACCGTGCCCGAGTCCACATGAATCGTGCCCTGGCCCACCTCTTCAAAGCGGGCCCGAGCACGGTTAACTGATCCGGGCCCGGGCACGGTTGGAGCGCTCACACTAGCCAAACGAACCGTGCTTCGGCAGGCAACCGTGCCCGGGCCCGGATCACAGAGCCTAGTGTGAGTACGCCCTAATAGTATAGCCACTGAAAACTGATGTTGTGTTCACTGTGTTTGGAGTTTTGAAAATGTGACTACAGATTGGACAAACGCACGTTAGCAGTCGTCAAAAACTGTAATGAGGATTTACCACAGTCAGACGTCTACGGGCCTCGTCCGTGAATCTAACAGGAGTCCTACAGGGGGCCAAACATTTGAGCAGGCAGGGGGCAACAGTTAGGTCAAACCACACAGATTTGAGCAGGCAGGGGGCAACAGTTAGGTCACACCACACAGATTTGAGCACCTCAGACTGCTCAACAGCTGGTTTGGTGATGCCATGTCAAAAGTTCCGCACAAGAAGTGGAGCCAGAGTGCTGAAGATGTTTTCTGCTAATCAGGACCTAATCTGGGTCTGCTAATCTAGGTTGTTCCTCCATATCTACCACTACATTGGCCATTACACATGTTCTTGCTAAGGCTAGGTTGGTCTTCTTGGGGTGTACTTCCTGGTGGGCAGCGGGAGATGTCAAAGTGAAAGTTGGGGGTTGAGTCCTGGATCTGGTGTGCAGTCACTACGGGGGCCATGAGCGAGACTCTTATCTCTCTTGGCTCCTGGGTTCTTGTGCAGTGATTGCAGATTCACAAGAAGCCGCATCCCATTGGCCTGTACCAGAGTTGTATAATCCAGGTTCAGAAAGTAAAAGTCCTCACCAGGATTTTGCTCAAGCTTGCTAGATTTCTAATTAGTGCAATCCAGGTAAAATGAGTGGAATCAACACAATCCAGGAAGCCTGAGCAAAATCCTGGTGAGGACTTTTACTTTCTGAACCTGGATTAAATACTCTGGCCTGTACACATGTGTACATATGACATATAAAGGCATTCCATCTGGACTAATCTTCTAGTCTACTGTTGCTCTATGGCTCTTGTCTTTTGAGTTATCCATTCTGTCATATTGTCAGTGTACTTCTTATCTTATAACACACCACAGTTGGTATGTGTCTGAAAGTCGTTCTGGATAAAATCACCTTTACAAGCGAGTAAAGATAGAGCAGTCCTGAGTGGGAGGAGCCAAGCATTTGACTGACATTTCTCAAATCATGCTTGATTCAAACCGACCTTTGATATTAGTACCTGTGTAAATACCAGTCTGTCTAATTCAGTCTGTCTAATACCAGTCTGTCACACACTGTCTGTGTGTGTGTGTGTGTGTGTGTGTGTGTGTGTGTGTGTGTGTGCGTGTGTGTGCGCGATGTTCTCTCTCAGGCCATGGCGAGTGTGTGTGCGGCTTCTGTCAGTGCAGCCCTGACTGGTCTGGTGAGAGCTGTAACTGCTCCACGAGGACCGACGGCTGCATGGCGGGTGTGGGGCTCCTGTGTAGCGGCCGTGGCCACTGTGTGTGTGGGGTGTGTCAGTGCACACAGCCCGGCGCCTACGGTGCCACCTGTGAGAAGTGCCCCACCTGCCCGGACTCCTGCACCATCAAAAAGTGAGTGTGTGTGATCGTGGGTGTGAGAGTGTTTCCTGTCAGGCGCAGAGGTGAATATGTTTGAATTTGTTTCCTTCTTTCTCTTCCTGTGTGTGTGTGTGTGTGTGTGTGTGTGTGTGTGTGTGTGTGTGTGTGTGTGTGTGTGTGTGTGTGTGTGTGTGTGTGTGTGTAGGGACTGTGTGGAGTGTAAGCACTATAAGAGAGGACCACTGTTTGAGAAGAAAAGCTGTAACACAATTTGCAGAGACGAAATTCAGCTGGTGGACGAGCTTGGTAATACACATTTGTATATATGCTGTAACCTTGCCATGACCCTGTCTAATACATCAACGTGAAGAACAATCATTTCTACAGAATCATCTCTAATAGGTTTAAATAAAACGTACCTTCTTCTTAAACTCCTCTTTACTCACTTCTTCAGTCTTTCATGAGAAGAGTGCAGTGAACTGCACCTATAAAGATGAGGACGACTGTGTTAATCACTTCCAGTACTACGAAGACATAAGTGGAAACTCCATCCTGTACCTTGTTAAAGAACCAGGTGAGAAACAAGCTGGGAGAGACAGACAGACTGTGAGAGACAGATAGACTGTGAGAGACAGACAGTGAAGGCTGTAATGCTGCCACACGCTGTTTCCCGAGACTCTTTCACTGTGGGACTGATATGTGAGTGTATGCTTAAGACAGACAAGAACTGCCTGTTTCTCTATGATATAACAATAATGAAGACTTAAATACAAACACACTAATAATAGATCATCTTCAACAGCAACAAGTGTCTGTCTCACACATCTATAAATGTGATTTCCTTATGTAGCTTGTAGTTTATCATTTGGTTGGGCTTTTGGGTATGAAGGTGTATTTACAGTACATAAACGATTTGAGATATAGTACAATTTTCATATTCGGTTATGGTAATTCAGATATGATATCTACAAGATCTCCTTTTCTCTCTCTCTCTCCCTCCCCCATGCAGAGTGCCCTAAGGGTCCTGACATCATGCTAGTAATGGCCTACGCCATTGGTTCTGTTCTCTTACTGGGTTTGGCTGCTCTGCTGATTTGGAAACTCCTGATCACCATTCATGACCGCCGAGAATTTGCCAAGTTTGAGGAGGAGAGAGCCAAGGCCAAGTGGGAAGCGGTGAGACACACACACACACACACACACACACACACACACACACACACACACTTGCATGTACAGACTATTCAGCTACATACCACATAAGGCAGTAAGCATGGCTTCATGTCACAACTGGACTTCCCGTCTTAAGTGAGGGTTTTGACAGTGGCTTGTTTTTACATACCAATAGTGAATAACATTAGTAGATGTGTGTATGTTGCAGCATATACCATATGTTCTGCTCATTCCAAAAAGACAATAATGTGAAATAACTTTAAAATTACATTTACTAAAAAGAAATTCTAAAAGTGCTAAGTTTCTTCAAAACAGAATGAGAGAGAGAGAGAGTGATAGAAAGAAACAGAGAAAGAGAGAGGTGTGGAAAATTGCAATGAAACATCTAGAAAGCGTGTATATTTCACTGCAATTTTAATGATATTTTTATTAATAGTTTTGTTATAGTATGCTGCTGTTACTGACCTGGAATGTTCTTGGGAGAGTGACATCTAGTGGACAGAAAAAATACTGTTTTAACAAAATGTAAACAAATAAAATTAGTAAAACTCTATTATTATATACTGCACTGCTTTTCAGTTTGAACTGCACTGTACTCCTTTATTCTCTCTTGTAGGCCAACAACCCATTATATCGAGGAGCTACAACCACTTTTACGAATGTGACCTACAGGGGCAACTCATAAAGCATCATCACCTGCAGCAGTCATCACTTCTCTCAGGGGTGTCTGCCAGTCACACCCAGCCTCACTGAAAACGCCCTCACACTGCCCATTAGTCAAGACTTGGTGGCGTCTAGGAACTGCTTCGGATGTAGACGGGTCAACCTTGTGACTGTCCTTTAATGCTGCACTGTGGCAGATACAACCACCACTGAATGAATCATCTGGGCATGTGGATATGCTCCTTTGAAACTGAGCTGACTCAGAAATATTTTAAGCAGGGTACCCAGTCCTAAATGGAAGATTTCATTTTAGATGTAAATTTCATTTTTATATATCTTCCCTTCCATAGTGGTGAGATCATACGAAAGTTTATTCACAAGGCTAAAAACATGACCAAATAATATTTACAGCCCATTGACTGATGACATGTGTGGAAATAACAAATGATTTGTTTAAAAGTATTTATGCACTTTAGTCTTGTGATAGTGTGAATGGGCAGAGAGTGCCAGTGGGTGGTGTTTGGGTTCAGTGGTCACATGACATGAACATCTCTTTTCAAGGTACCTCACCCACTGGAACTTTGGTTGTCATAGATACAACATTATGTGGTTGGTTCTAGAGTTTTAGTGCATTCCGTTTGTTGCCATGGAAGCAGATATGGTTCAGATTCTGTTGGACCCCACTGGAAATTTGGGTCTTATGCCAGAGAGTCAGTCATTCATGAAAATGTCAGACAGAAAAATTGATTCAGTCAAGTCTTTATAACTCCTGACTTAAATTTAATGCAATTGAAACTTGTAAAATACTTCAGTGAAAATGTAAATAAATATCACCCTCAACCAATGTCAAATGTAAAATGTGTTTCAGTAAACAGGTTGATGATACTATAAAGAGCTGGACATTTTTTTTACAAGAATGCTTTTTATTAAGTAATATTGCTTTTGGACCTTGAAGGTTTCCCCATGGAAGGATATTTTTATTGACACAAGTAGCTATAAACATATTAAACAACATCACGACGTCCTTCAGTGCGCTTGTAAACACTTAGCAGGGTCTCCTGGGGTCTTCTTGACAAATTACCCTGAAACGCTCTAACACGCCGTTTGTATTAGTAAAGAGAGACATGTGTGACCTATGTGCATGGGTATTTATGCCACTGTTTTATCTGCCCTGTCAAGAAGGGGTGCGTGGTTGACACATTTATGGGATAACTAGACATTCATTTCCGCTATTAGACCGGAATCTGTGACCATCTATTTAAGTGACCGCATATTGCCTGTGTGTTGTTGAGATAAGGCACGAAGAACAGCGTTTACACAAACTAATACATACTGAGTTGACATTACTTCATGCCCAAGATAATCGCTTGATATCATTGCAACGTTGGTCAATCGTACTAACCACCCTAGGCATATATGTAAGTTAATGTTTTAGCCAAAAACGTTTTAGAAAACTGTTTTATATTTATTATTGCTCTTGCGTGAAACTGAATTTAACCTTTCAACAATGTTTGTGTATGCATGCATGTCATTTAGACATGTGATGTGACTTATTCGGTGTGGCTTACATTAACTTGCTCCTAACTGCAATAAATGATTGAGCACCCATGTGCAGTAATAAGAATATGTGACAACGCTGTATCTTCTTTCTCGACAGCACACGTGCAGTAGCCTACAATAAATATGCAATATGCAAAAAGCTCATTTGTGTGGCGCTAACAATAATGCATACGTATGGAACTCCATAATGCATTTCGACATCAAAAATAGGCTTTACTTATTTTATGTTTGTAATAATGATAATATTAATAATAAGTATTATTATTGTTATTGTTGTTGTTGATGATGATGATGATGATGATTGTATAGCACCTTTCATACATACATGCAAATCAAAGTGCTTTACAGAATAAATAAAATAAAATAAGTGTTTCAGCCTTTCTTATTGAAAACGTGTTGAGACCACAGAAAATCATATTATTATCATTCGATCATGGACTTCTCAATATCACGAGTGATAAAGTCGCTGCTGGACTGTCGTATTCCTGTTTCCTGTTCTGTTTACCTTTTTAAAACATTTCTTTCACATGTGAATTTTTACCACTTTTTGCACACACTTTGCTTCGCTATTCTGGAATTTGCTGTTCTGTCTTTTTTTACGATACCCACGATGGTTCGCTGTTTATGTCATGTGTCATGTCCACCCATAGGGGGCGATGTTTTCATCGGTAAAAACACCTTCAGCTACCAACATCCGGGTCATTTGAGTATCATGGCGGCCCCCGCGTCTGCCGGAGTCACAGCTCCTGAGAACATGACACACACCGCGAATGGTCCTGTCAGTCCTGAGAACATGACACACACCGCGAATGGTCCTGTCAGTCCTGAAAACGTGACACACTCCGCAAATGGTCCTGTCAGTCCTGCGGGTGGCCAGAAACGACCACAGTTTGGCACTCGGTTCCTCACAGATCCGCGCCAGGTCTTCAAGCACAACGCCTGGTACGTAACTGTGGTCTGAACTTCATCTAGACAACATCAGCGCAGTCTTGTGTTTTAAAACATTACTAGCTTTAACATTACCGTGGTGTTAGTCATGGTGTTGCCATAATCATTTTAGTGTCAGAGTAACATCATAACCGGACATGGACTTCATGTCTGGACATAGACTTCGTGTTTGTTCTGTGTAGTTATCTCGTGATGTGTCAGTGTGGTCCGGTTAAGTGAAATAGATGTTACATTTCATTACAGAAGTTATATCCTGACTATATTAGATACTGTGTGTCCTGACGCAGGGATAATGTGGAGTGGTCTAGGGAGCAGGAGGAGGCTGCCCGGTTGAAGGTGCAGGAGAACAGTGCGCCTCTACCTCCAGAGAAACAAGGTCCGTGTTCAACCTCTAACTCCAGCACCCACGTCCAACAGGAACCGACATCCAAGGAGCAAAGACGTGTTAATGACCACTGTTGGCTTTATATATTATACATATGTTGAGTGTCACTTATCGTCTCTGTCTTGTGTTGTACATACCTGCATTCTGAGAGTTTCTGTGTTTTTTATTTTTTATATTTTACAGAGGAGTTTGACTGCAGAGCTCACGAGTACTGGAACGACTTCTACTGTATTCACGAGAACCGCTTCTTTAAGGACCGACACTGGCTCTTTACGGAGTTCCCCGAGCTGTCCCCCCGTGGCAAGGTGGCCCGGAGCTCCACAGAAGGAGCGTGTTCAGGTGACGTGCCTGCTCAGAATGCACCACACCTGGGAGTGATCGGTGAAGAGTTCCCTGGCTCCACGGCGTCCTATCGCATTCTGGAGGTGAGAGGGTGGATGCATGTTTGCACCTGTGATTCATACACCTACAAGCCACTTTATCTCGAACAGCCTTGCACCAGTGTTTACCGGACACACTTATTAAGTGCATGTCGGGTGTCCAGAAACTCACTGTAGCCCATCTTACGCCATGCTCAGTTTTTGTCAGCTATCTTTTACACTATTCATTTTGGACATTTTGGCTTGTGGAGCGTTTTCAGCACAGCAGTGGCCACACAGACCTGACAGTGGTGTGGTGGTGGCTGTTGTGCTAACACATGTCTATACATGAGCATGAATGGGCTCTAGTCTTAACTGTACACCTATAAGGTTTACCTGTAGCTTATGAATGTGTACACACACTTGTCTTTTTCTGTGTCTGTGTGCAATGACCATGTGACCTTTTGCACTTAAATGTGCATCTTGTCCTTTAGGTAGGCTGTGGGGTGGGCAATACAGTCTTCCCAATACTCAAGACCAATAAGTGAGTAAGACCAGATATTGACATAATCCGTCACCATCAAAACACCTTTTATTGAGGAGCTTGAGAATACTGGAATGTACATGCTCACAAAGTACATCTAAACACGGCACGGTGTATGTTTATTTGTGTCTTTCAGTGATCCAGGTCTTTTTGTCTACTGTTGCGATTTTTCTAGTACAGCCATCGACCTAGTCAAGGTGAGAACGGTTGTTTAAAGCCTTAATCCGATCATTAACCTTATGACTCAGCCATTCAATTGACCGGTTGCTTGGTGGATTGATTGTAGTCTAATCTGGAGTACGACCCGTCCCGATGTCATGCTTTTGTCCACGACCTGAGTGACGCAGCTGTCACGTACCCCGTTCCTGAGCAGAGCCTGGACGTCATTGTCCTCATTTTCGTTCTCTCCGCTCTGCACCCTGACAGGTGAGTGGAGAGAACAGGTGTGTGCAAGCGATTCGTTTGTACGTGAGTCACCTGTGTTCACTTCAGCTTAAGAGTACACATTGTAAATAAGTTTGCATTACTACCATACATGGAAAATGTGTGTGTGTGTGTGTGTGTTTCAGGATGCAGAGCTCTGTCAATAGTCTGGCCCGGTTACTTAAGCCAGGTGGGGTCATCTTGCTTCGGGACTATGGACGCTACGACATGGCCCAGCTGCGCTTTAAAAAGGGTCAGTTCCACACTACATCCTCCTCATGACCGCAGCGACGTCCACTATAGTCCATCACAGTGTGCTTCTTTCCATTGTCATTTTAGGTCGGTGCTTGTCTGAAAATTTCTATGTGAGAGGAGATGGAACACGAGTCTATTTTTTCACTCAAGGTAAAGAAATGTGTGTGGCTACATTACACATGTGGAGACACAACTGTGTGGACAGCGCAGTTGCAGAGTGTGGACTGTGAGTGAAATGTGCCAGCGTAGTCCTGTTGGAGTTGAGGGAAAACACTGAGTGTGAGTTCACTAACCAAAGTGTACCCAACTGGTGTGGGAGGGTTCAAACTGGTGTGGGAGGGTTCAAACTGGTATGGGAGGGTTTCAACTGGTGTGAGAGGGTTCCAACTGGTGTGGGAGGGTTCCAACTGGTGTGGGAGGGTTCCAACTGGTGTGGGAGGGTTCAAACTGGTGTGAGAGGGTTCAAACTGGTGTGGGAGGGTTCCAACTGGTGTGGGAGGGTTCCAACTGGTGTGAGAGGGTTCCAACTGGTGTGGGAGGGTTCAGACTGGTGTGTGAGGGTTCAAACTGGTATGGGAGGGTTTCAACTGGTGTGAGAGGGTTCCAACTGGTGTGGGAGGGTTCCAACTGGTGTGGGAGGGTTCAAACTGGTGTGGGAGGGTTCAAACTGGTGTGGGAGGGTTCTTGTGATTCAAAATGATAACCATAGGGAGTGTGGTGTTGCAATTCAAAATCTCTGGACCTCTGGTATTAAAGCACACAAATCTGTTTCCTGATTGTACATTTTAGCCAGTCAATTTGAGTATATCCATGATTTGAATTAATGTTATCTGGCCATTAATCGTATCAGATTGACAGAAATGAAAGTGAAAGAACTCGGGGCACCTGGACGTTTTCTCCCCTTTACTCTGGTGCTCTTTCCTCCCTTCGTGTGGGTTCAGAGGAACTGCACGAGCTGTTTGGCGGTGCGGGTCTGGAGAGGGTGCAGAACCTGGTGGACCGACGGCTGCAGGTGAACAGGGGGAAGCAGCTGACCATGTACAGGGTGTGGGTGCAGTGCAAGTACCGCAAGACCCTCACGCCTCCTCAAGAAGACGCAGCGCACGACCGAAGCCAGGACTTGATTAGTAAACCAGCACAACGTGGGGAGCTACCCGAACAGTGAATGTCCTTGAACAAGCAGGGGTCAACCACGACGAAGGCAGCCAAGGCTCTTGTGAGTTCGGCGGTGGGAGTGTCCGGCTGCTGTGGTTTCTACCGCCGTGTGGCTCTTCACGGCCGTGTACATTGTTCCAAGTAATCGAGATCACCCAATACACAGAACGGTGTTCAGGCAGGACTGTAAATCCCATAATTCCTTGCTGCCTACAAGCCTTCAAGAACATAGGGCAATATTTCTTTCTTTTCTTAAAAATCTGTATTTTAATTTGTTTCCTAAAATAAAAATGATGTTTTTTAAATGAAAAACCCACTTTCTTTTCCTCCTTTTTGTCTTAGTATAGAAAGTTGCACAGCCTCTTCAAGTCCTTGGCCTTCACTCTCCAGAACCTAAGCTGGAATGGAGACTCAAATTGGGTCGTTCTTGGCCGTTCTTGACTCAACTTTATTTAAACAGCATCAGCCGAACCAAAGTGCTTTACAGAGTGTGCAATTAATTAAAAAACAAGAAAGAGCAAAATACAATAAAAACACAGACCACTATAAATATTCTAATACATACTATTTAAAACAACACCTCATAAGATACCCAAGTCTCATGTGGAGTTAAAAGCCAAGGAATAAAAATGTGTTTTAAGACGAGTTTTAAAAACAGTGAGAGATGGGGCCTGTCTAACATGGATAGGTAGGTCGTTCCATAGTTTAGGTGCAGCAGTTGAAAAGGCTCGATCCCCTCTGAGCTTGCGCTTTGCCCTCAGCACCTTCAGGAGCAACTGGTCAGCTGACCTGAGGCACCGAGTGGGAGCGTGTGGATGTAGAAGCTCAGAGAGGTAAGGTGGGGCAAGACCATTTAATGCCTTAAAAACAAATAAAAGAATCTTAAAATGAATTCTAAAATGCACGGGCAGCCAGTGGAGGGAGGCCAGAACAGGAGTTATGTGCTCCCTCTTACACACTCCAGTCAGCAGTCTGGCAGCAGCGTTCTGTACCAACTGGAGTCACTTGAGGGAGGACTGGCTAACTCCAAAATAAAGTGCATTACAGTAATCCAGCCGTGATGTAATAAATGCATGGATTACTGTTTCAAAGTGCTCACGTGGGAGGATATTCTTCACCTTAGCCAGCTGCCTCAGTTGGAAAAAGCTGGACTTCACTACTGCATCGATTTGCCTATCCAATTTAAAATCACTGTCCATTTTAAAACCCAGATTACAAATGGTTGACTTCTTATATGATGACAAGGGGCCCAGGTCAACAGGGGGCACTTCACAGGGACCACTGGGACTAAACATCATTACTTCAGTTTTGTTTTCGTTAAAATTTAAAAAGTTTAACGCCATCCAGGCTTTAATGTCTTCAAAACATAAAAGCAGTGTTTTAAAAGAACATGCATCGTTTCTCTTCAGTGGCATGTAAATCTGGCTGTCATCGGCATAACAATGACAGGAGACGCCATGTTTTCTAAAAATGGAACCCAGAGGGAGGAGATAAAAAGAGAAAAGGAGAGGTCCTAAAATTGAGCCTTGAGGAACACCATATAAAAGGGGAGCTGAGGATGATTCAGAGCCAGCATAACTTACGCACAGAGTTCTGTCTGTCAAGTATGACTTTAGCCACTCCAGTGCAATGCCACCAATGCCCACTATGTGCTGCAGCCGAGAGATTAAAATATTATGATCCACCGTATCAAAAGCTGCAGTAAGATCGAGTAAAATGAGAATCACATGCTCACCCGAGTCAATTGATAAAAGAATATCATTAAAAACCCTAATCAATGCAGTTTCTGTACTATGTAGGGTTTTAAAACCAGACTGAAAAACCTCAAGGATTTTGTGCTCGTCCATAAAAAATTTTACTTGGGTGTAAACAATTTTCTCTAAAATCTTAGAAATAAAAGGCAGCTTGGAAATGGGCCTATAGTTAGACAGAGCGGTCTGATCAAAGCCAAGCTTTAAAGAGGTCTAGATAAGAAATAACTATAAAGGTAGTGCATATGAAAAACATGATTGCACTTGAAGTATAGTGTTTTCTTCCTGGTTTCCTTTTGACTGCTTCTCCGGGCCACTGATCTGCAGCAGATCCACTTGTACAACTTTGAAAAGCGTCAACCAGAATAAGAAGCAGCGTAAGAAAAAAAAGACTACAAGAATGTATATAGAGTAACAGGTAATAATTATTATAATATTAATAATTATTAATAATAAGCCTCTTCTTAGTTTCTTATTGGGTTGTTTTCCTTTTTTGTTTTGTTATACTACCTCAGCTGTTGCAAGGATTCTGGGTAAAAAGACTGATTAACCCAAATGAGGTGCACTTGTCCCTACTAACCCTCACCACTGTGTAACCCCACTGTGTCTTCCACTAACCCTGCGCGTGTAGTGGCAACACTGAGCTGGGTCATTGCTGGGGGCAAGATCAGCACCTCTGAGTACTGGGGAATAATTCCTAGGGGGTCGGGCTAATGCCATGTAGGTCAGACTGACAAAGCTAATGGAAGATCAGTATTAGCACTTCATTCCAAGAGGACAGTCCCAGTCATATTTACATGGCAAACTGGACAGCAACTGGTATTAAGACATGAACACATAAAGTGCATGCAAGTGCATGTTTTAGGTGCCCAAAACATAAGACATATAAGTCATATTTGTTAGTGTTATATGAAAAACATTTTGTAACACAATAGACATTATTGCATGCCTGGTTCAAACTAAATGGGTCAAAGAAGTCTACAATCACATCACATTCCTAAAAATTGATTTCTTTGGATTATTAACCATTTTAAAGTCGATCCTTGTATGAAACATTTAAATGCATAATACAATATTAAATAGCAGCTCATTAATGTCACTTGATAACATTTTATTTAAAGCTTAAGTTATTATTTTACAAGAACGTGTGTGTGTGTGTGTGTGTGTGTGTGTGTGTGTGTGTGTGTAAAAATAGAAATCATACAAATGAATCATGGATGAGTTTTAAGTTCTTGCACTGATTATTGTTGCAAAGTTGGATAAGAATGAGTATAATCCAACAAATAAGGCAAATGTTTATGCAAATCATATTTTGACACATTCTCATTAATAGATGACTGTGAGATCAGTGAGAGAAGGAGGTACATACCAAGAAAATACAATTTACAAAGTTTATTTTTGTTTCTGTAATAGCCACGGGCTATTAATAATTGTCCTTGTAACAATACTGCTTAGACTTCACAATATAAACCTGACCAACTTAGGGTTGCAATATGTTGATCATAACATTGCAGTGTTGTTGTAGTTTAGAAGTACAACAATACTACATAAACCCTGATAAATGTTTACGCGTCCCACATAAATGAATGGGAGATGAATGGAAGTGTGGAATTTGGAGATAGGCGTGGTTGAACGTTTTGAAAATCATGCACAATCTCACGAGAAAATTTGAGATTCACCGATTATTGTTTACATTGCAAAGATGAGAACCGAACCGAATCGATCCGGATTCCGCTGAACCGCGAGAACGGGACACACTTTCGCGGCGACGCCGCCGGTTTCTCCCCGAGAGAGAAGATGCGCGGCGCACGGAACCGATTCTACGCGTAATTTCATCACTCCTCGTTCGTCGAACCCGGTTCGGTGCTGACCCGGAGGGGACGACGGAAACAAAACACCCCGAGAAGAGGTCGAGATTTATTGGCCGGAGACGAAGTAATGCCCGACGGGCTTTGAGCACCGTCCGTCTTTTAATCGCTGTGTAGGCGGCGTGCCGTCGCTTTGTAGGGGGAGAAAGGGGCTGTAGCTGCCTGGATCCGTTACTAGAGCACCGTCGCGGGCCGGGGAGAGAGACCGACTACATTAGGGCCTCGAGTGGGAGGCGTCCCACCCTCCGCTTGACACTGGGAGTCGGAACCCACGTCCCCGAGCCCCCTGCTGGGCACTGAGCGCTGGGAGACACCGGGGATTCGGATGAGGCCTTGTCTGGGAATGTCGGGCTAGTCGAGGAGGACGAGACTGGAGGGAGGGGAAGAGCAGTCGCACGTTAAACCCAAAATAAAAACTAAATAACCGGTTAAAACGCCGTCAACAGTTCAGGTAAAATGCGGGTCTTTGTCCTGCTTGGTGATAATTTGCTGACTGTCAGAACTTGTGAGGACTCTGGCTAGCTTAGGCGGCTACATTACACACACGAACCGTGCAGTGTTGTGTGGGAGCTAATGCTAATGCTAATACAGTCACTAATAATTAGGCACACGCTAACACACCAGCTAGTTGACCAACATGTCAAATTATTAGTGGTCTGGCGACACCCAGTTAATGTTTTTAAGTACATTTTAAAAATGTATTTTCTTTTGTATTTCACAACACACTGAGGATAGCCTGCTAGCTAGCTGACTTAGCTGGCTTGCATGGTGGTTGGCTAGATAGCTAACTGCTAAGCTAGCCTCTATCTTTTGCTCAAAGTGATAAATGCACTAAAACCCCATTTACTCTATTTTCTCTATGTTGGTGTATTTTGTGTATTTTCTAACTTGGTCGTTTTTGTTTTTCAGTTTAACCATACGTGAACGCCTGTTGGCTAACTAGCTAAGTAACTTGGCTGCATCGACAACCAGCTGGGTTGGCTAAGCTAGTTAGCTGTCCTGGTTTGCTAGCTAGCTTGCTAACTTGTGTAGCTAGCTGAGCTAACTGTCTCTTAGCTGCCATCGTCCTTCTTTTCTTTTTAGTCGCCCAGCGAACCTCTTGCCGACCTAATGAAGTTGTCTAGCAAAGTTAGTTCCGTTTCAAATGTCGGTGTTTTGCAATTCGATGTCAAATTAATGCTTGGTGCGGTGTAATGAGATCTGATGTTGTGATTTGTTTCAGTAACTAAAAGTAGATCGTACAGGTTTTGATGTAGTTGTTGGTTCTTGTTGGCCGTCATGTGTTGAGTCGTGTAACTTGATTTATGTGATCGGTGGCCTTGGCAGGCCCGTAGGAAGGAGAGGGGAGTCTCATGAAGCCCAGGAAACGTCTGGAAGAAAACGTGTATCAGTGACACATGACTCAACATGGCACACACATTACTGTGCCATCAATCCGTCAGCGTCACTATGGCTACATAATCGGATGCGAAACTCTTTTCTCTTCCTCAGACATGATGGAGGAACTGCACAGCTTGGATCCTCGGAGGCAGGAGCTGCTGGAGGCTCGCTTCACGGGGGTCGGAGTCGCCAAGGTCTGCCGGCCCGTCTTACACCTGCCTCTGAAACCCCTCTCTACCTTCACTCCTCCATCGCTTTCTCATCAGTCTCCTCTCATCCCACCTCGTACTAAAGTGACCGTTTCACTTTCAGCTCCATGTCTGTGTGTCCATTGCTTTATCATCCTCTTTATTTGCATTTTGGGTTGTGTGTGTTAATGTTGTTACTGAAACACAAGTGAAGGCCACCCAGTCATGTTGCCTGTTCATTGAGCTGCTACTGAGTCCTAATGCGTTCTATTTAGAGGTATGCCCATAGTGTGCGCATGCAGCCAGAAATGGTCTTGGTACACATAGCTGAGGCCTGCGGTGAATCACAGGAATGTTTGTTGTGTGCACATCATGGTTGATTCCTGAGAGATGCCTCTGCTAAGTGAGTTTGGTGTCCTCGTTTAGGGCACTTTAGTTAGCGGGGCTGGTGTACATTTCTTTGTTGGTTTCAAGTTGGATAGCAACCGAGCTGATATCAAGCTTTCATTGAGCAGTGAAAGAAAGGCGCAGATGGCATACCACTCTTTTTTTTAACCTGTATGTCACGCCCCAGAATTTGTACAGACGAATAGAATCGCAGTATGGTGCCTCAGCTAAGCCTCATTTGACTGTCATTGAATACTTCAGCGCTGAAGGTCAAAATGCACATCCTCAGTCAGAAGGACATTTATCTGTTATCAGCTGCAGAAGTGTTTGGTTCCTCCTCTCCAGTCATTGAAGTGTAGGTGAGCTTGTTTTAGCCAAGTAACGTTAAAAATGGCAGTGCCACATTTGGCGACGTACGGAAATCTGGCACATAGTACAGGCAAAATAGTGTCGTTACTATGTCAGTGGCTTAGGACCACGTGCATGATGTTGAATACGGGGCGCTGGAGCGGCTACGGTTCATTAAGACATCGCAGCGCTGGTCTCTATCAGACGCAGTGCAGCGCAAAAGTCCCGCCCACACGTGCTCATCTGACGGGGTCCTCCGTGCTGCTCCCGCCCCTTTTGGGGAGGGCCAGAGCGGCTGATTGGCTACCGCCAGATTCGCCCGGCATAGCCGACCAATATAGAGGGTGTCTCATAGAGGGACATGGGATGTCTGCTATAATCCGGCCTTCCTCTGGGCCTCACCTCGCTCTGGCCTCATCCTCTCAACCTTCATGGCCTGGCGCTTTTGTTCCTCAGGCGTGACGGGAAGGAGAGAAACCCCCTGGCTGCCAGCGCGGTGCGTTGGGCTCAGGGAGGCTGCCGTCGAGAGAGGGGTCGCCATGAAGGGGAAGCTCCCAGTTCCTCTCATGCCGGCGTGTTTGTCTTTTTCTGCACGTGTTTTTATGTATTTGCTTATTCTCTCCTTTCTCTAGGGTTCCGGGCACAACGAATCGTCCAATCAGAGCCTGTGTAGCGTGGGCTCTCTGAGTGACAAAGAGCTTGAGGTTGGTTGTAAAAATGCATTGTGCATGCTCACACACGCAGTCTTTCAGTCTGAAGATACTCAAGTGATGTACCTAAATTCACATTTTTAGCATTGGCATCTTGCCCAGAATGTTACCTGTGCCAGCACGCGTGTTAATACGTTCTATCAATGCGGCCCAGTGATACTGCAATGCAGCACAGTGCGTACACATACTGCACGTTACTTTAATGCTAAACTTCACGGGGAAATGTTCCAGATATGGGAGTCTTGAGTCCGAGGGCAGTTCTGATGTTACCCAGTGCCCTTTTTTAGCACCACTGTTTGACATGTTCAGGGTAGAGCTGAAGGAGGGGGTGTGGTGACATGCTTGTGTAACGGGGGTCACGTTATTCCTTCGCTCCTTTGTTTAGTCTGGGACGAGGATGGTGTCTGCCCTCCCTCCTCTCTCCGCCACGCTCTCGTCCACCGTCTCGCCATGTGTGTCTCACGCAAACTTTCTTTCTCTGATTAGACACCAGAGAAGAAATCTAACGACCAGAGGGCACGCAAAAGGAAAGGAGATCCCTTTGACAGCCAAGGTAATCGGAGTGACTCTGGAGGTGGGTGACTTGTGCCTCCTCCCTACCAGACTCCTCCGTCACCCTTCAGTGGTCCTGCATTAATGTGTGAAGAGACGTTGGGTGATGTTATTATTGCAGGCTAGTCTCACGTGACGTGCGTGAGTATTTCAAGGCCGGGCGGGTTGGTATGTCTACAGGTGGCGTCACACGTTCTGACCATCTTGTCTTTCGTTCCCCCCCCACCAGGCAAAGGAGGAGGCCGGGGACACAAAATCAGCGATTATTTTGAGGTGGGTTCTGCTGCCGTGTTGTGTATCCTCGGGGTTTTCACTTGATTTGGAATCGACTGGTTTTATCGCAGTGTTTTGCTTGTCCTTTTGTCTGTATGAAGCGCTTGAATCTGGCCTGTAGTTTGTTTTGTCTCCAGCCTCCGTTTTGCCATCCGTGTTCTCTTCTAAAAAGCTAAACCGTGCGGCATCCTTGTATTCTAAATGTAGGAAAGTGTTTCAGCAGGCAAGCACACTTCATGCCACGTCTAATTATAGCCGTATTCACTCCGAAAGAGCCCGTTTTTCGAGTTGCGTGTTCCGACTGTGTCCCGCGATCCTGTCCCGCAGACCAGGACAGCACACGCTCAGCATTCTGCCCTGTTGAAATTTACTTTGCAAATATGCATGTTTACAAATAGTTACTGCGATCAAACAGATGAATTAAGCTTTGAAAGGACTGCCAAGAACGGCTTCAAACCGGACCAGTAATATCCTCCAAGCCCCTGGTTGCTTTGGGCACTTGACCTGATCTCACCCGTGGGCAGTTTCGCTGTTGGGAAAGGGGAAACCATGGTGAATTCCCAGCGGAGACTAAGGCAGGCCACGATGAACTGGAGGTCACGGCAGACGTGTTGGTAGGTCGTGGGTGCCAGTCTGGCTCACTGTGAGCTTTGCAGACCTGCCGAGTTTGTTTTGATGGTTTAACGGTTGTGCCGGGGCTTGAGCACAGACCACCCGGAGCGTTCCCACTGGACACCCCAAACGCCCTTTATGGGGAAATGTCACATCACTCTAGCATTAAGATTTTTAGCGAATGTCAGGAATCTTTGCTGAGTCCGACACACACACACACACTTTCCACTAAACGTTCCCCCTTCGTACTAACCCTGTCCACTGTGTGCCTCTCTCTCCCAGTTTGCGGGGGTTAGTGGTGCAGGCACCAGTCCGGCCCGGGGCGTCCCCCCTGTGGTGCGCTCCTCTCCACAACACTCCCTCTCCAACCCTCCCGCTGCAGTGAGTCCCCTGATCTCACACTCTCCTTCCACACTCTTCCTCTCCTTCACTCTCCTCCTCCTCCTCCTCTCACTGTCTGCCGTGTCCACCATCGTCTCTACTATTGGTTATCTAACATTTGACAGAACCTCTGAAATATAATGAATGAAGGTGTGTGTGTGTGTGATTGACAGGTGCAGCAGGGAAGCCCCTCCTCTATTGGTTCAGCAAACACAGACCACTCCCACTCGTCATGTTCCTTCAAACCAGCCGTCGCACACACGCAGCATCGAACAACACAGGTAGTATTCGTCATACGAGAAGACGAGGCGTTGGGAGAATGTCCTTCCAAAGGGTCTGTCCTCACTCCCTGTGTCCCCCGTCCAGTCGGAGCTGACTCTGGACAAGCTGGCCGCGCTGGAGAGCAGCAAGAGTTCGGACCTGGAGAAGAAGGAGGGGCGTATCGATGACCTCCTCAGGGTGGGCCCGCCCGCATGCCCCCCGCCACATCGCACCATGACGCATTAGAGATGTGTAGTGCAGCGCACCGTAAATTAGTTAAAACATCTTTTAAATGTCTAAATCCTTCTGGGCCTACCTTTGTTATTATGCCAACATTCAAGGAGTGGGTGCGGAGCCACTGCCACTGTTATGCTCTTGAAGTGTGTGTGTGTGTGTGTGTGTGTTGCAGGTGAACTGTGACCTGCGTAGGCAGATGGACGAGCAGCAGCGGATGCTGGAACGCTGTAAGGAGCGGCTGAACAAGTGTGTGACCATGAGCAAGAAGCTGCTGATCGAGAAGGTGCCCTCACCCGACCTGCTGTGTGCCCGGGCAAGGGGGGTGCAGTGCAGGGCCTGTGCTGAGGTGTGTGTGTGTGTGTGTGTGTGTAGTCGAAGCAGGAGAAGATGGCGTGTAGGGACAAGAGCATGCAGGATCGTCTGCGTTTGGGTCACTTCACTACCGTACGCCATGGCGCCTCCTTCACTGAGCAGTGGACTGACGGCTACGCTTTTCAGAACTTAATTAAGTAAGACACACACACACACACACCCTTTCTAAACGTAGACTAATAAAAGCCAGCATACCCTTCCTGTCCTGGCTCACACGCGTACGGCCCGGTCTCGAGCCGTGTTCTCGCCCGTGTGAGAGAGTGGCCATGCGACGCTCACGGCTGCTGTACCCTGGTTCCTGCCCCAGTCCTGTGCGGCCAGACGTGGGCTGGAGCGGCCGGTTTGGGTTGGGGGAGTGCAGTGCTGCCGGCCCGAAGCTTTTGCTGGGCCATGTCATTGTATCTCAATACGCTGACCAGAAATATGAATGTATGGTCGGATTTAGTTGTTTCTCTGGGTTTGGGCTGTTTTGTACTGATGGGTCTTGTCCCCCGTGTTGTGTTTGTGTGTCCAGGCAGCAGGAGAGGGTGAACTCTCAGAGAGAGGACATCGAGAGACAGAGGAAGCTATTGGCTAAGAGGAAACCGCCCAGTGCCTCCCAGGCTCCGCCCCCCAGCCTGGAGCCCAACAAACGCAAGATCAAGAGTAACGGCGCCGAGAACGAGATGTGAGGGGGGGTGTGGGCGGGGTTGTGGGCGGGGTTGGAGGACGAGGACCTTACGTGTTGGCGTTGTTGAGCTCACCGAAGGTGTTCTACAGTTCTACAGTGATGCCTTTTCTGTGCTGATAGGTTATCGCTAGCTGAATATCATGAGCAAGAAGAAATTTTCAAATTGAGACTTGGTCATCTAAAGAAGGTACAGAATACAGATAACGTTACTTGTTTGTGTTGAATCCTCTTGAGATTTGAGTTGTTGCGTGTTGAAAACTGAAGTTAAGGCGTAACTGTCTGTGCGCTTGCAGGAAGAGGCGGAGATCCAGGTGGAACTGGAACGGTTGGAGCGAGTGCGTAACCTTCACATTCGAGAACTCAAGAGAATACACAACGAAGATAACTCCCAGTACGTAGATCTACCTGTCCGCTGCTCTCGGGACGTTTGCACTGACGCTACGTCTTCCTGTCCTGCGTCTCAGCAGAGCTGTTGAATTCTCTGTTGAATTTTGTGCTGGAGTTTAAAGTGCGTGTGGTGAAGCTGACGCGTTTGTCTGGTGCTGTAGGTTCAAAGATCACCCCACCCTGAACGACCGATACCTGCTCCTGCACCTGCTGGGTAGAGGAGGCTTCAGTGAAGTCTACAAGGCAAGAGTGCTCTTCTTACTCTTGATGGATTCACCTTGATATTTATTCTTCAGTGGTTTTGCAGTTACACCCCTGTGTGTGTGTGTGTGTGTGTGTGTGTGTGTGTGTGTGTGTGTGTGTGAGAGAGAGCACGCGCACACTGTGAAGTTTCCCCGTCGTGCTAATGTTGCGTTTGTACTGTTGTGATGGGTTCTCCTAGAGTACGGGATGCGCTGTGTTCTTGGTCTGTCTGACTCTCCGTCCCTGTGTTTGTCCTCCAGGCGTTTGACTTGACTGAGCAGAGGTACGTGGCTGTGAAAATCCACCAGCTCAATAAGAACTGGAGGGACGAGAAGAAGGAGAACTACCACAAGTAGGCCACCCCGCCCCCAACGCCCCGCCCCCAACGCCACATTGACCCCTTCAGTCATGTAGTCCTGTCCTGGAACGTGGGTAAGGATTCGTGTCACAGTTGTGGTCTTCTGTCTGCTTCAGGCACGCCTGCCGAGAATATCGGATCCATAAGGAACTGGACCACCCCAGAATCGTCAAACTCTATGATTATTTTTCCCTGGACACTGACTCGTGAGAAACCTTCTCCTGCTTATTTAAATATAACTGGTTATAGCAAATCTCAATGGCTGAACTGATTTTGAATGCAGTGGAATTGTGGTTGGTTTGCTTTGCTATGAGCAAAGCTTATAAACCGCTTAGTTCTTACGTTTAGTGTGTTCGCGCGCGCGTGTGTGTGTGTGTTTGTAGGTTCTGCACAGTTCTGGAGTACTGTGAGGGCAACGATCTGGATTTCTACCTGAAGCAGCACAAGCTGATGTCAGAGAAGGAGGGCCGTTCAATCATCATGCAGGTGGTCAACGCCCTCAAATACCTGAACGAGATCCGCCCACCCATCATCCACTACGACCTCAAACCAGGTACAGCAGAGTCGCTCCACACGGCCAGAGCCCACGTGGCCTCCACAGCACGCTTGAAGAATGAATCAGTAGAGGTTACAACCTGCAGGTGGCAGCAGAGGGCTCGTAATCGCTCATGGAAAACACTAAACAGACTCTCCTAAAATGGAGGATGCACAAACCGATTGACTCGTCGTAAGCCATCTTTGAACGGGCCGAGCCCTGAGCCCTGTTGTGCTGTGTTCGTCCAGGTAACATCTTGCTGGTGAACGGTACCGCCTGTGGGGAGATAAAGATCACGGACTTCGGCTTGTCCAAGATCATGGACGACGATAACTATGGCGTCGACGGCATGGAGCTCACCTCCCAAGGAGCCGGCACCTATTGGTCTGTGTGTCCCGCCAACTATAAATTGGTCTTTTTTTTTTTTTTTTTTTTTTTTTTTTGAACAGTCCTGGTCATGCTCGAAAAATGCATGCAGTGCCGACGTGGTCGTGTTCCACAGACACCTAATCATTATGAGATTAGAGTGGATTACGGCAGCTCCTGAAGGTCCAGCTTTGGACGAGCTGACACCTATTCTCCTGCTGAACATTGGCCGCCACCCGTTTATCGTGTTTTCCCCTCTCCCTCTTGTAGGTACCTGCCCCCAGAATGCTTCGTGGTGGGGAAGGAGCCTCCCAAGATCTCCAACAAGGTGGACGTGTGGTCGGTGGGCGTGATCTTCTACCAGTGTCTCTATGGGAAGAAGGTGGCGGTCATGTCCATGAGGCTCTGCCTCCTCCCTCCTCTTCACTTGCTCCCTGTCATCGCTAAACGTGTCGGGTTTCGGTGCCAGTGAAATTGGAATAGAAAAATGTCAGATTCGGTATACGTGCACTCATCATACTGCTGGCAAAATGACAAATCTGTGTCTCGCCTCCAGTATGAGATTGAATCTCAGCCCTGAACACGTCCTTTCCACTCTTAGGAATTTAGGAAGAACCGTTTTCTGTCATTATACCGATTATCACAAAGTATTTTAAATATGTGACACACCCCCCCCCAAAAAAAATAGTTCAGCCCTGTGGATCTGCCGTGTTGATCTTGTCCCTCACCGTCCTCTTCCTCTCCAGCCGTTTGGACATAACCAGTCGCAGCAGGACATCCTGCAGGAGAACACTATTCTCAAAGCCACAGAGGTGCAGTTCCCTCCCAAACCTGGGGTTTCACCTGAGGCTAAGGTACAGCACACGTTCCTTCATGTCCTCATGTCCTCTCCATGTCTTGGTGTCCTGTCCATGTCCTCTACCCCTTGTCTCTCTGTCCATGCCTGTAAACACATTGGAATCTTCATCACACTAGTCTCTCCATTATTGGGGGGTGTGATACCTGAGCAGAAGATGGTCTATTGAGCACCTGTTAAAGGGGATCTTGTGAGCATTTACGCAGCTTTTATAAAGTTTCTGAAGCGGTGATGCATATCTGGAAGGGAGCAGGCGTAAGCATATCAGCTTTTATTTAATACTAATATGGTTTTTGTTCAGGACAATTCCTACGGCATGCACATACATCTGAAGGTTTAAGAGTAAAAATTCAGTGACGCTCGTGTAAAAGTGAAATATAAATTAGGGATGCACCGAAAATTCGGCCACCGAAAATTTTCGGCCGAAATGGCTTAAATTTGCATTTTCGGTTTTCGGCCGAAATACTTTCATCACCGAAACAACACGGCCGAAACAATGTGCTGTGATGACGCAAGCAAAAATCGCCACCTGCACACGCTTATTTGGATAAAGCTAGCAAAATTTTTCCAGTGATGGCGTCGAGGCAAAAGGACATTACACCAAAAATTATGGAACTCGTTGTCTTAGACGATCAGCCGTTCTCTGTCGTAGGGATTTCGTAAGCTAATAGAGCACTTTGAGCCCCGTTATGTTTTGCCGAGCAGACGACATTTATGTTTACCTGAGCTGTTTAATGTTGTTGCAACTCACGTCACGTTTTTATGAGAGAATTTATATTTATCTTTCAGGCCAGTCAGTTATAATTTAATTTAACTCGTATAAAATACATATATTTATCCTCTCAGATAAAAACGGTCTGCAAGCGAGTTAAATTTAATTAGTGGTCGGCCATTGTCAGCTTTATCGCCGTTAACGGCCCACCACTAATTTTATTTTATAATATGCATTACTGTAATGTCAGTGCTAAATAAATATTTTCAAATCAAATTTTGTAGTTGATTTATTCTTTGAAAAGCAATGCTTTGATTTTAGTGAGGTTAGCCATAAATCCAATGTTACTAATAATTGGCATAATGTATTTCGGTGTTTCGGTTTTCGGCTTTCGGCCTTGGTTTCCTCATTTTCGGTTTTCGGTTTCGGCTAAGAATTTTCATTTCGGTGCATCCCTAATATAAATACTTTATTGGTGTCCATGGCTAGTACACTGGACCTGCCGGTATGTACAGAGAACATTTTGAAGTAGTTTCAGTTTTTTACAGCGATGTATATGTAAATAATGGAGTGCGAGAGTCTTGAGACACGACGCGGTTGTACGGTGCGGGACAGTACTGGTGTTTTTGGCTAGAGACGAAAGTACGAATACTTTATTTTCTAAATGTTGACAGGCCTTCATCCGCCGGTGTCTGGTCTACCGTAAGGAGGACCGCATCGACGTCCATCAGCTGGCCAGTGACCCCTTCCTGCTCCCACACATTCGCAAATCAGTGGCCACCACCGGCAACTCCAGCACAGCCGTCGCCTCCACCTCCAGTTCCTCCAATAGCAGCGCCTCAAACTGAGAGCCCCCGCCCACATATGCCTGTCTGATTGGAGCAGAGAGAGTGGGGCTTTTGTATATGCCCCACCCAGCTCTGCAGTGCCCTAGAGGGATGACCCGCCTCTGCCTACAGAGAGAGAGAGAGAGGTGGCGAGGGAAAAGCAAGCGGGGGGAAAGGCCAGCAGGGGGCAGCACTGGGAGCACTCTGCTCCACCCTCTGCCCCTCCTTCTCTCCCCAGCATTTCAAGGCTTTTAATGTGGTGTGCAGAGTTTAAGAAGCATCCTTTCTAGAGGAGAGAGAGAGAGAGAGAGAGAGAGAGAGAGAGGCGGGGAGAGAAGGAAAAAATACACGAGGTTGTTTTGTCTTTTTAAAAAAATGGACAGAATGGAGAAGAGGATAGAACTGCAGTTTGGACAGTTGAAATGGACTGATCCACGCCCTGCACCCAACACACAGATGCGTCATATAAACACACACATGAAGGTCTGCTTTAGTTTTTTGTTTTTTTTTATTTAAATTTTTTTTAAGGCTTATTCCAGTGGGATACAGACAGACCCCCCCCCAAAAAAAGGTACTGAATCTAAATGTGATGCTCTGCTCGTCCAGTACAGCTCCAGTCTTACTCCACTGTCCCCTCATAAGCTTTTGACCAGACTGGTGACCGTTAGGAATATTTCTGGTGAGCCTTTCACTGATAGACATATTAAACTGAGAATTATAATGAAGTCTTAAAGCTCCTTCAAAACTAACTTTTTTTTTTTTGAGACTTTCCTTTTATGTCTCACTTTTTTTCCATCCAACTTCCTCTGTGACCAAAGCTGAGATCTACCAGTAGGTGGTGCTGTTTGACTTGATATATTTTTTTTTTTACATTTTTAGAAAGGTTTTTATTATAGATGGTTTAGAGACACTAGCCAGTGGCCCCAACTTTTTCATGTTTTAAATTGGGAAACGAGTTTCTTAAAACTAAGTTTGTTAGAATTTGTTGGCCATTATTTTCACATGTATACACACACACACACACACACACACATACATTCATATTTATTTAGATCTGTTTAAAATAGCCAATTCCTGGTCCTGATTATCTACTGTGTGGGGGAAGAGGACTTTTCAGAGGGAGGGGGGATAATTGTGGGTACAGGGCAGAAATGGCAATGATCATTAAATGCTATTGGTTTAAAAATACTGTGCAGCCTGTTTGAAATGTTCTTTTTATACGAATCCTACAGAGACATTGGCCCATGTTCATCAGTATAAAAAACAAAAACAGCAAAGCAATGCACGGTTTTACATGGTTCTATTGTCCCCCTATTTGTTAAAAGAACATTTTAATAGACAGGTCCTAAAAAGTGATCAATTTGATTACTTTCCCCTGTACTAGAGCCCTTTTTGAATCTCCCGGCCTTAGCAAACCGAGGCACTGGCGTAAGCCTGTTTGGTATCCTAAATTTACATGCTGAAGTGTTCTAATTTAACTTAACTCATTTATCCAGGGAAAATTTATTTACATTACAAATTTTATGCACATTCAAGATGGTTAACTAATAAAAATGACAGTTGGTTCGAATAGACAAAATAAAGTTAATTGAAAATCTGAAAGTTAAAAGAGCAGTAAGTCATTTTTACATTTTCAGTGATTTCTTCATATGAAGAATCATCCATCATACTGACACCTAGGGGCCTGGATGTTTCAGACTACTAAATCTACATTAAACTGCCACCATGTGTGGGACCTGCATGATCTGTTTTGTTTGAGAACTAGAAATGAGTTTGATCATTTCATATGCACTTTATAGAAAAATTAAATATTGTAAATATTGTTTGAGACTTCAGTGAAAAGCACACTTCTCCTTTATGTTAAAAGTAAAGTTACAAAGCATATATATATATATATATAATTTGTATATAGAGCAGAGCAGTTCTGTATTTGAAAGCTTAACGTTATTACTTTAAGCTAAATCAAAATTTTTAGAAGCAGTGTATAAGCTGAATGCCTTTCCATGCTGAGAGATTTCATTAAGCACGGATATCTGATGGAGGTCCTAGAATTTGAATCCTCCTTATATTGCTTGTGTATTTTTATGTCCACAACATTGTGCTGTAAGGACTCTGTGAAGAGATGAGTGTTCGTTGCTGGTTTCCACCATTTGGGTGCCAGTGGCATGTGAGGCAAACACGGGCCCTATAGAAGATTGAGGTGTCTAATGGATCTACAAATTCTGAAATGTTATCATGCTGTGTAAGACTTTAGGGAGGCTCTCCATTTGCTTTTGGTGAAAACCTTTGCGACTGCAATCTGTATCTGTTGAACTTGTTTGTCTTTTAAGGAGTTCTGGGAAGAAGACCATTACAGTAATCAACTCTGCTAGACATTAAATTCATGGAAGAGCTTGTCAGGCTCTTGTTTTGCCAAGAGATTTTTCCTTATGTTTAGCTTGTTTATATGATAGAAAGCTGATCTTGTAACTGTTTTGACATGACTACATAATTGTGGTCAGTCCATTAAGACACCTGGGTTACAAAACAGGTCATCTGTTATGATATGGTGATGGAGCCAACTCCGATTTCTTGGCCAAAGACATCTGCTTAGGTATTGAATCTTTTCTGTAGTTTTGCGTGTTTTGGCTAAGAAAAAGTATACCAACTGAATAAAACTGGCCCAAGAAACAAACCACAAGTCATAGCATGTCCCGAGATTTGTCCATTTCACCCGAAGAGTTCCTAGATGAAAAATACAAATGAAACCATTTTGGGATTGTTCCAGTCCAACCCAGTTCGCAAGGCTGTGTTTTATGATGGTGTCAAAGACTGCAACAGTTTTTTTTCATTCCTATTTAAAAGGAGGAAAGGTCGTCTTTGGCTGAGCTGAAATCGTGGTTTAAAGTAACTTTAAAGATGCATATGCACTACTTTCTCTGATTTTGCCAATGAAAGGTGCATTTGAAATGTTATGTATTTAAAACCATCGCATTCAACTTTTCTTTTGTACTGCACTTGACATCTTTGGACATCAACAGTGGAGGTCAGGACTGGTGTCTACTGAACCTGTCCAAACGAGACTCGCGTTTATCTGTGTGTACATCTGCTTACCTATACGATAGTGGTGGTTCATCGCTGTATCGCAATTATATATTTACATCCGTGAACTTGAATGTGTACAACTTTCTCTATTCTTCTCTGGATGTGTTTCCCTGCGTTGTGGGAAAAGTTACAGTGTGTGTGTGTTTTCCTCATCGAGACGAGCAGAGTACTTTCCAGCAAGTCAAATATTTTGAAATGTGATGGTTTATGTGCATCTAGCAGTCGTATCTGCTCCGGGATATTTTAGATTCAAATTTTAATTGCATTATTTTGTTCACCGTTTCTGTCCAATGTCCCTGTAGCTTGTTAGACCCTATCAGCGTTTTGTCTTTTGGTCTGTGCGCGCGTGCGCGTGTAGCCTATATGTGCACGAGCGTGTGACAAGATGTGGAATCACGTCTTCACACAACACCGTTTAGTTTAAAATTGGCTGTAAAACCTTTTTTTTAAATGGGGAACAGTTTAGGGGGCGAGTAAACGGTCACCGGTCTGACGTGGTGCGGAAAACATTTGAAACCTACCAGACTTTTAAAAACAGGGGAAAGGGGTGACGTTTTACAGTCTCCATTTGAATCCCCTAACTGTTTAACATCTTTATCTGTCACGTCCGATCTCATTTTATTTCCAGTTTGTTTCTGTAATGACGACGCTGTGTGAATCGACTAGCCTCGATTGCTGCATTTAAGTAAAAAAGACCACAAGGACATTCATCACTTTTTCTGATCTAGGTTTTGGCATATAGGCCCTATTGGTCTTCAAATGTTGGCTGTATGCTTTCATTGTAGTTTAATCTACTGGCATAAAAATTATGAAATTTTGTCGTTTGGTGGGTTTATGGTGCATTCTTTCATTCATGGGCCCAGTTTGGGTCAGCACTGTGTATCCTGGGGTGATGACGTGGGCAGGGGAGGCAGAAGCGAACCAGGAGCTGCTGGATCAAGAACTGCAGCAGCATAGCGGGTCTGCTTCACACCCTACTGCAACTCCAGCAAAGACAAAGAAACTTTTGCCTTCGGGTGTAAACCCTGTAGCCACCGCTCAGACGATCGGAGTCCACCGACCCATACAACACGGAGAGGTTTCCTAAAGCCTTGGGTGAGATTTTCAAAGTGCAGATCTGTTGCGGGTGTCGGGTTGTCATTCAAACGGCGATCTCCGCCTTGACTTGGCCGGAGCTGCGTGTGTGTGAGCGCTGGTGGCGGCGCAGGGTCTCGGTGCAGCTGCACACGGACAGATCAGACAACATCTCTCCACACACAGGGTCTCCTCGCCCTCACACGCACCGGCTGCGCGCCTCTCCACTCCCAGGTCCACAGGAGAAAAGTTCCTCTCTTCTTTAGTGCAGCTCTCGGAACCAGCGGACATGCGGCGCCGCACAGACCCGCCGCACGCCTGGACCCGTCCCCTCGTTCACCTGCGCACTTTATATTTATTGGTCTTGAGTCTGGAACTGAAGACTGGCCTTACAGGTAAGACGGTACTGTTAAATTAACTAATAATGCGGAACGTCTCTGATCTGAGCACAACGATGACCCGCAAGGTTCCGGTTTATTGAACTGGTTTGTGGTTTGGGACGTTTGGTTGAAGTTGCAGTCCAGTTTGTGTAGGATGTCTGGCTTCACCGATGCGAAGGAATGCCACGAAAGTCCAAAACTTTGAGTGGAACCAGATGTGGCAGAAAGGAGGGGTGTTGGGGGGGATGGGACATCTGTCGGTTTTAATATTTTAATATAGCCTAGACTTTGCGAGGCAGGTAGGCTATGTTTTGTTATAGACATCACTTTTGCAGGAATTTTACTTCTTTGTACTTATTTTTTAGCTTTAATCAACTTCTTCGTATTATGCGATCGGTGATCTAAACTTCCGGCGTATTAGTAATAGTACACAGTCCCGGTGTTTAATTGCCAACGTTTAGTACTATTTTCTATGTAGGAACTTCCCTAGACAGCCTGGGTTGAACGTTTTGCACCGTTGTGTCAACAGCTCAGACCTATTCACTTCTCCTAAACGTGGAACGAAAGAATGCGAAGCGAATTTGTCTTGCAGAAATGGACACAGTAATTCGCTGTTGTCTCGGGTCTAGTGAGGTTTGTAGTTTTTAGTAGTGTTTGTAGTTTCAACAGTCTCAAGCGACAAAATGAAAACATTTTTAACGCATGTTTGGAAATAGTCCTCACTGAGTCAGCTGAATTAAATTTCAGTAACAGAGAGAAACATTAAAAGATATAAAAACACTGCCATTTTGCCAAAGACAATTTTAACAGCTTTATCTAAATTGGGTTAAAAAAGTGGAACTTTGTTGTTCAAACGATAAAGTTCAATCTCAGCCAGAGCATAATCCTGGTCTATTTTAATACGGTTTCCATTCATATTAATACTGTAACTATTAGTTTATGTTAATAGGAATGTTTGCTTGAGGTTGCCTATAGGATAATTAAAATATCAGCATTGGTTTAAAAAGCTGTCACCTCCCAGAATATGTATTAAATGTATTAAAACATCAGTCACCTCGTCTAAACCCTACAAAATGTAAAAATAACTTGTAATTGAAATATTCATGTCTATTTTGAATAATGACTCAAGTGGAGTTGAGGACACTGATGATCAGTGTAAATAATGTCAGATGTGAGGGGATTATTCTCCCGAAACAGTCTGATATGCGTGTGCCTGTAACACCATGGACTCAGTCCCACACTGCGGGGGTAACTGGTTCACCATTAACATTCACTCACCAAGATAGAGAGAGAGGAGTAATAAACAGCGGGCGTAATTTCCTGCATGTTGGATTCAGTGTTTGCGGAACAAAAGGATGAACTATATAAATCCTTTACTGTCCTCTACCAGGTCCTGTGCCCCTTGTCTGTCCCCCACAATCCCCATCCTCTAAAAAACACAAACATCTGTCATAATAAAACTGTCACTGAGCTAGTAGCCCTGAAATCTGAACACGGGAAGACCAGACTATAAAGGATGACTTAAGGTTCTCATTCTTCTGCTGAGCTGCTGGACCTCACAGGCTAACTGGTACTTGGTTGTCTTGCTACATGTGCAGATTCCTTATTATCTGCTATAATAAATGAATGTACTAACAATGACAGCCAGTAGGACTTACATGCTGGTGTTTACCTTCAAGTCAAGACTTGCTTATTGTTAATTGCTTATTGCTTATTGTTAATCAAGCTTTCAAGTCCCTTTCACTGATGTATCACATTGAAAGGTACGACCATCAAATCAAAACGACTCATGATTGCCTTGATTTTGCACAAAGGGTTAGTGTGCACTTTTTACTAGCAAGAACTTTGATTTGTGATTCTGGTTTGTGATTCTGGTTTATTTTAGTAATGCCCACAGATGATGGCTTCGTATGTCAGAGACTATACATTGTAGTTCACATTTTGATTCCAGGCCTGTAGAGTTCTGTAGGCATTGGACTTCCAGCTGGTTCTTATGGAGCAGGTATAAAGGTAAAAGGTAAAAGTTCCCACTTCCAGCTGTTGGCTTTGTTCTTGCATTTTACTGTTGATGTCAGACTCCATGAGGATGAAATAAGTATTAAGGGCAGTTTGGAATGATCAGAATAAGGTGTAGAGCTAATGCTTTAGGCATGAATATCTGACTGATGTTTAGGGGTTGCTCATTTCAGAAGACAAATCAGTGATTAAAATGACTTTAGTGAGACCCCTGATGGAAGTTATGTAATGAGGTTATGTAAAGACTCTGGTAATCACAGTGTGTTACACCCAAATCACCTTCGTCATCAGTCGCTGGTATGTTTCAGACATATGGTCAGTTATCAAAGCAACAACGCTGATTTAGCAAACAGACTGCTGACCCCTCTGTAAACGTGAACACGAGGGGGGCTTTGGGACCCAGGGGGGCAGCTAGCATGACCACACACAGCAGCTTCCTGTTCGCTCACACACTGCAGGGCCAGACGTGGCCCTGGCATGCAGGACCCTTGAGCCTGTCCCGCACCCTTCTTCACACAGCAGATGTGTGAAGATTACGGTGTAATCAGGATGGCTCTGAGCTCTTCCTGCGAACCAGCGATGCAGTTCATGAATAGATTCCCACAGTTAGGTGCACTGGTGCCAAAAGCAAAATTATGTAAGTGAATTCGCTAGATAGTGATTCATATGGGCACCCAATCAGTCCGAGATGTAGCTGAAAGGATGTAGCTGAAAGGATGCAGCCAGCTTGTCCTGTCAGTGACCTGGGTCAATTTAGGGGGGGGGGGTATCTATTGAACTGTATCCAACTATCCAATCAGGTTACAAAGAGATGTGTTTCATTTACATGTTATGTGCAATGTCCTATAGTATCAAGTATTAACAGCTGTAAATTCCTTCAATCCTGTCCATACCAGGATCATATCTAAGATGTTTTGATATGGCACAGTAACCAAACCAGTTCTGTGTATAGCACATGGTGGCAAATTGCTAATCTTGTGTTGTAAATAAATAACAGTGTTCTGAATAGCCCAATTCTGTTTCCTCTGGTCTGCCAAAAGGCAGGAGAGCTCACCAAAGCAAGAAAGCTCTGAACTGAGGTAGACACTTGCACTGTGGTTTCATCATCTAACAGTTTGCATTTCTTTCAAATGTTTCATTTTATCAATACTAAGCAGGAATTCAGCATGATGCAATTAACACATTCGGGGGTGAATTGCGAAACATCCGTGTGTGACATCCCGCCACTCAGCGGCACCAGGAAAAAAACAGAAACCCTTTGAAATGACAGAGACTACCGTGTGTCTCCTGAAGCTCCCCTCTGTAACAATGTATATTCCTCCCACGGTGATGTAATCAAAGTCCGCTTGACTTCCACCTGACAGCTTGTCTGATGAGTGTTTAAAAGGTTCGATTCAGAGGGTGAAAGAGGCTGCAAACCCAACATTCATCCCTCTCCTGCGTGGTCCCAACTTCTTGAAAAAACACAATCAATTGCCTTGTGCAAATGTCATTCCAGTTTAACAAAAGAAAACGTGAAAATGTGAAGGCTCGTCCTGGCCATGGCTTAGTGAGCTAGTTATCGTGCCCTTAAGTCAGCAGAACATGGACCCACTGCATATCAACTGCTGGCCCTTTCTTAACTACACCAGAAAACAATACAAACAGAGGAGGCCAACAATTAAATCTAATTACAATCCCTGAATTGCATACACACAAACCACACACAGCCACACAAATACGCACCCAAAAACACACACACACACACACACACACATATGCAGTTACGGTTTCGCCCCTTCAGGCAGATCACCCAGCCTATTGTGTGCTCCTGACTCTGGGTGAGCAGACCCCAGTCTGACCACACCAGTTACTCCCAGTCAGAGAGGGAGGCTGGAGATATCCGGTCCTCACTGGGGCCTTGTGGTCCCATCCCTACGCTTCATTGTCTCGAATTTCTGCTTTACGGAGGAACATTTTCAATCATGTCATCATCTTCATCACTGTTATTGTTAGCTGTGGTATGTAGTTCACGATGATGATGCAGATCTGTGTGTGTGTGTTGGAGTCAGATATATAGTTATGTATCTCTGTGTGTGTGTGTGTGTGTGTGTGTGTTGGAGTCAGATATATAGTTATGTATGTAAGTTTGGCTTGCTTTTGTGTGTGATTAGACAGTTGTTACATTTTCATTTGAGTTGCAGTTACTGTAAAACATTTGCTTTGAGGGTTTTTTGCGTAGGTGTGTGGTAGATTTTGGTAGATCGTTTCCTGCTGCTGGAGCTAAAGTGTGAGACTCAGTCTAGTCTCTGAGAGAGCTGAAGTTCATCCGTCTAGTCTCTGAGAGAGTTTAAGTCCCCGTCTTCTTAATGAGAGAGAGTTTAATTCCCTCTGTCTACTTTCTGTGAGAGCTGAAGCTTTTCTCCTCTCTGTGTTCTTCAAGCTCGGGGCTCTGTGTGGTTTTGGCAATGGAGCTCCCCTCTCTTCCCTGTCTCTCTCTCTCCCCCTCTCTCCCTCTCTCTCTCTCTCCCCTCTCTCCCTCTCCCTCTCTCTCCCCTCTCTTCCCTCTCTCTCTCTCTCCCCTCTCTTCCCTCTCTCTCTCTCTCCCCTCTCTTCCCCCTCTCTTCCCTCTCTCTCTCTCTCTCTCTCTCCCCTCTCTTCCCTCTCTCTCTCTCTCTCTCTCTCTCTCTCTCTCTCTCTCTCTCCTCTCTCTCTCTCTCCTCTCTCTTCCCTGTCTCTCTCTCTCCCCCTCTCTCTCTCTCTCTCTCTCTCTCTCTCTCTCTCTCCCCTCTCTCTCTCTCTCTCCCCTCTCTCTCTCTCTCTTCTCTCTCTCTCTCTCTCCCCTCTCCCAGACTTACTATACTCTCTCGGCTTTTGCTTTTTGATTATTTCTTTTTTGTTTTGTTTTGTTTTGTTTTTTTTGAAGGAACAACATTTCTCAGTTGCTTTCCATATAATTTTCCCTCTCTTTGTCTCTCACACTCCTGGTGTTTCTGTGGTTGTAACTTCACACCCTCCCCTGCCCTCTCCTTCCAGGCAGTAGAGGGGGGGAGGAGAGAGGGGGGGGGCAGGAGAGAGGGGGGGGGGCAGGAGAGAGGGGGGGGCAGGAGAGAGGGGGGGGGCAGGAGAGAGGGGGGGGCAGGAGAGAGGGGGGGGGAGGAGAGAGGGGGGGGCAGGAGAGAGGGGGGGGGCAGGAGAGAGGGGGGGGGCAGGGAGAGAGGGGGGGGCAGGAGAGAGGGGGGGGAGGAGAGAGGGGGGGGGCAGGAGAGAGGGGGGGGGCAGGAGAGGGAGGGGGGGAGGAGAGAGGGGGGGGGGGGGCAGGAGAGAGGGGGGGGGGGCAGGAGAGAGGGGGGGGGCAGGAGAGAGGGGGGGGGGGGCAGGAGAGAGGGGATGAAAGGAAACCGTTAGCTTTGGGGAGAGCTGCAGGCTTTTGGCTCCCAGCATTCCTCTCTCTCGTCCCATGCCTCTGGCAGTGGCCGTAGTCCAGCCCAGACCCTCACAGCCCAGACCCACACAGCCCAGACCCTCACAGCCCCACGACCCACACAGCCCAGACCCTCACAGCCCAGACCCACACAGCCCAGACCCTCACAGCCCAGACCCTCACAGCCCAGACCCTCACAGCCCAGACCCTCACAGCCCAGACCCGCACAGCCCAGACCCCGCACAGCCCAGACCCTCACAGCCCAGATCCTCACAGCCCAGACCCTCACAGCCCAGACCCACACAGCCCAGACCCACACAGCCCAGACCCTCACAGCCCAGACCCCGCACAGCCCAGACCCGCACAGCCCAGACCCGCACAGCCCAGACCCTCACAGCCCAGACCCGCACAGCCAGACCCGCACAGCCCCAGACCCTCACAGCCCAGACCCTCACAGCCCAGACCCTCACAGCCCAGACCCGCACAGCCCAGACCCTCACAGCCCAGACCCGCACAGCCCAGACCCTCACAGCCCAGACCCTCACAGCCCAGACCCGCACAGCCCAGACCCGCACAGCCCAGACCCGCACAGCCCAGACCCGCACAGCCCAGACCCCGCACAGCCCAGATCCACACCATTCACTCCATTCTCACATGTCCCTTTTTTAAACGCCAGTGTTATAATTTGTTTAAACTGCTGTTTCTTACAATTGTGTAGATTACATATTTTGCAGCTCGAGGTATGTGTTGTAAAGCCAAACCAACAAGCAGTAAAACATTAAGTCAGTGTGAGACGTGAATATAGTTCCATAACTGTGAATCTAATCCCATCATCCTCTGTGAGAAGGTCCCATAAGGTCACAGCACAGTGGTTTTTATAAAGCAACCAACCACACACCACGGTGCACACATAAATATGTCCTTCAACTAAACTCATTTCACCTCTCGGATAATCTGTCCAAATTATCAGAAAGTAGCAGAAGAGTAGATTTTCAACTGAAGCAAACTAAGAGCAGTCTGTGTTTTGGCATGTGCTGACTGGTGCTTTCTCAAGTAAATATGTAACATGAAAATATGAAAATGTAACAAATATCTAATCGATATACCGAATATCCTTGCTTAAACTACTGACCCCCACAACCCGGACCTGGATAAGCGGATGTAAATGGATGGATGGATAAACAGTGAATCAGAAGAAAATCTGTGAAACCGAAAAGCCTAAAGGATTCTACAGAAATTACAGATAAAGACATGCACAGTCTACAAAATAATATCCAAGTGTATTGATATCCCAGTGAACACTGTTGGATCAACCGTGCAGAAATAAACACATCAGACTGCAGGAGCCCTGCCTTGACAAGTCCAGTTATCAGCTCCACGTCGGAGCAGGGGGCGTGGGAGGTCCTTCTCAGAGGAGACCCAACAGGCAGTGTGAAGGAGCAGCGGACGTCAGTGGCTGAGCGTGAGGGTGCATGCGGACGTCTGCGTGCGAGGCCGTGGCAGGTTGGCTGGAAAGAAGCAACTACTGATGGAAAAACACATTACTGCAGTTGACCCAGAATGTGGGATAAATGAGGCAGAAACCCAGAGGTTTGGGCCAAAACACTGGATGAAGTACAAATGTGGAGTGAAAACCTGTCCTTTCCTCAGTAAACACCACCCCAGTAGTGAAGCGTGGTGGTGGTAGTATCGTGTCATCCTTTTCTTTAGAGGAAGAAGGCTGAACATATAGTTAAAAGGATGGAGGAATAGTGCAAAATACAGGAACAGACTTATAGCTGTTATTGCAGCAATAGAACACTGCTAGCTGTTTAAATATGCAAGCACCTTTTTTTTGGTTATTTTACTTAATTTCAATCTGTGCTTACATATAATACATTTTGTCATTTGACTGACGTTGGAGGCAGATTTGTTTGTAACATTAATGTTGGATGCAGGGTTGCCAACTTTTCAAGATCACTTGGAGTGAGATTTGAACCTGGATGGGGTGGCGAGTGTAAATTGTTGATGGGGGGGTGGCGAACATAAGTTCTTACTGGGCGAGGTGTAAAATGGATACAAATTAAGTATTATATCGCGATAGATCGCTCGCCAGTGGTTGGCGCCAGAGAGAACTAGTAACTCATTGAATCATACATGTGGATCAGAGGTAAATAAACTAGATTTTTTTTTTCGGCGTGAGATATCGGAAGTGTGGCGTGAGAGCGTGTGAAAACGGTCAAATGTGTGTGTCTCACGCTCAATGCGTGAGAGTTGGCAACCCTGTGGATGAACTGTCAGATTATCATTTTTAATCCAGATGAATGTGTTGAAGTTGAAAAGATTGATTACTATTGCAGGGTACAGAATTAGCTGGAGTTTTTAGGTAGTTTCCATTTGTGGAAATTTGCCATTTTAAACATTTAGGTGGGATCCATATCCATTTAGAACTGATATTGATTATATTACTTTTTCCACACAGCGTTCACATAATGATTTTTGAAGAATGAGTCTGTGTCCATTCATTATAGATATCCATTATGTTCCTTTTTCCACATAGCATTGATGCTTTTCCATTGGTTTTCCATTGCTGTGCTAATGATGAGCTCCTTAATGACGTCCTTTACCCTTCTATGACTTGGTAACTGTTTATTTTTCTTTATCTCTCTTTTAGCACACAGGGCTGACACAGACACGTTTGCGTTTTTTCACGAGGGGGCCCAGGGCTGTCTCGGGGTGCGAGACCATGTGCTGTACCTGTCCCCATCCTGTGAGGGAGACGCCCAGCTCTGGAAGTGGGTCACCCGGAACCGCCTCTTCAACATCGGCTCCTCCCTCTGCCTGGGCATCACCACGGGCAACGTGAGCGCCCCGGCGGACAGGTCTCTGCTGGGCATGTTCCGCTGCGACTGGGAGCCTCCACGGGTCCGCTGGACGTGGAGCTGCAGCAAGTTCCTGGAGACCCTCAACATGTACCTGCCCGACCCAAAGATGCCGGCGGCCGACGGCAACGGCTCGGCCGTGCAGTCGCTGCGCCTCAGACCTCCGCCCGAAAGCTTGCAGTGGAGGCTGTACAGGGACGAGCAGGACCTGTGTGCCCAGACGTACCGCGGTAAGGCACATGCCACACGTTCTGTCCCTGCACGTGACCCGCAATACTCGACTGAATTTGCTGTGAAGGTGGAATCACAAAGAGAGGAGATGTTGAGGGAGGGGGAGTATTGTAACGGTGTTTGTAGAAGAGTGTTTGGTCCCGGTCTCAGAACAGGGTACATCTGGGCTTCTCTGGGCCAGGATCAGCATCGTGCACGTGGATTTGTAGTTGAGGGGAACAGAATGCGGGTCATTGGCTCTATGCCCGAGGGTCTGCCGGTGAACAGTCTAGATAGTGTGTAAACAGTAGAGGGGCCCTGTCTGACAGCTGGACTGTCCTGCCTGAGTTCAGAGCTCTCGTCTGCTCTATGCGTCACGCACGCTCTATGCATGGTTGTTTTGTGTAGTCCTTATCTACACAATTGTCATGTAACCCCAAAATAAATGTAAAAAATTACTTTAATTGTATGCTACAATATTCTTGTCTTTGTTAATTCAGCAGCTGTTATAATCCCAGCATTTTGGTTAAAAAAAAAACACAGGGTGAGTGTTGCATAGCCAGTTTTTCCCTGCAAAATTTAAAATGAAAAATGGTCACATGGTCTTAAGAAAAACAAGCAAATCAGATTAAAGTGAGTGAGAAACCACCCATACATCTAATAATACTGAGTTGCAAAGTATACAGTCATGATATTTGCTGTGTTACTGTTTACTGTGTTAACTGTTTATTCAGCATTAGCCATCTTTCATGTAACTCAACACATTATACACCAGTATTCATTACTTTGATCATTCTGATTACCATTAGTACTTTTATAATACCATCTGGTACAGAACCACCATGACGTCTTTAGCATCTTGGTGTTGCTGCTCATCGCATGCTACAATATTAGAATTTCATTATGACATCTACGACACAGAAAGAAGAAACATAACAACGTCTGGCTTACTGAAGGTCCAGGCAGAGCGTGTAGACTGTGTCCCAGGGTGTCGAGGTGACCAGTGATGGCTGCCACTGTTTTCATGGGACCTGTGAAAGTTTGAGGTCTGCTGTGTTTCATCATTTAGTGGGGAAAGGTCCCCCTGGGGGGGCAGGGGCCACCCACACACAGTACCCCCATCTGCCCCCTTGTTCCTCCCCTCTCTCCTCTTTCTCCCTCTCTCTCTCCTCTCTCCTCTCTCACTTCTCCCTCCTTCTCTCCGCTACAGCAACTAAAATGGAGTGTACTCAGACCCAAAGAGGACATGCCACTACTGTTAGTCACTTGGAGAGTGTCTGTGTGTCTAGCTGACCATTTTTGTGTGTGTGTGTGTGTGTGTGTGTGTGTGTGTGTGTGTGTGTGTGTGTGTGTGTGTGTGTGTGTGTGTGTGTGTGTGTGTGTGTGTGTGTGTGTGTGTGTGTGTGTGTGTGTACATACACACGCACTGTGAAGTTTTTTTTCCCAGTACTGTGACAGTCAGTGGAAGTGCTATGAAAATGCCCCTCTCTCCCTCCCTCTCTTGCTAACATTTTCACTCAGTCTTAGTTTCTTTGATGTATACCTTTCTCCACTTCTCTCTCTCTCTCCCTCTCTCTCTCTCTCTCTCTCTCTCTCTGGCTCACTCTCCCTCTCATTCACCTGTTCTCTCTCTCTCTCCCTCTCTCCCTCTATCTGTCTCACTGTCTCTAGTTCCCTCTCTGAATCCATCATGTCTTTCTCTCTCTCTCTCTCTCTCTCTCTCTCTCTCTCTCTCTCTGGCTCACTCTCCCTCTCATTCACTTGTTCTCTCTCTCTCTCCCTCTCTCTCTCTGGCTCGTTCTCTCTGTCTCTCACTCTCTCTCTCTCTTTTGTTCTCTCTCTTTGTTCCTTCTGTCTCTCACTCTTTCTCCCTGTTGCTCTTCTGTCGGAATGTGGCTGTTACTATGGAAACCTCCCAGCATTCTGTTTGTCTGTGGAGATTAACCTCAGTCAGAAGTGAGTAAAGAGCAGGAGTCAGCGAGACAGGAGGAGTGAGGGAGGAAGAGGAGGAGGAGGAAGATGAGGAGGGGGGCACCTTCCCCACCGTGAGGCTGCTCAGGGGGGGTGACACTCCCCCACACTCCAGACACCACGCCACTCAACACTCTGGCACAGGACGTGCCCCACTTACAACTGAACAGACCAAAACAAAAAACATACCACATCATCACAGTCACGATTTCTTTAAACGCCCTTTCTGATCCATCCCGGTCGCATGCGGGTAATAACGATCGCACATTGTTGCTATATGAACAGCGGACGAAGTGTTTCTTGGCCACTTCTGAAAGTGCTCGTGGCGAGGTCGAACAAGAACAGGAAGGCAGGATTCATCTTTCTCTGTGACCCCTCCCCACGCAGAGATCTACACCATCCAGGGCAATTCCCACGGACGTCCCTGCTACCTGCCCTTCCTGTATGACGGCCAGTGGTTCCACAGCTGCACGGACGTGGGCAGGGAGGACGGCCATCTGTGGTGTGCCACCACCCACGACTACGGCAAGGACGAACGCTGGGGCTTCTGTCCCATCAAGAGTACGTCTGCCTCCTCCGCCCAGCTCACATCCATCACGCTGGAATGATTCAAATATATCATCGACGTTCACTGGCTTCCGTGCAGTTTTAAGTCCGCTGATCTCTCTCTCTCTCTCTCTCTCTCTCTCTCTCTCTCTCTCTCTCTCTCTCTCTCTCTCTCTCTCTCTCTCTCTCTCTCTCTCTCTCTCTCTCTCTCTCTCTCTGTACGCAGGTGGAGACTGCGAGACGTTCTGGGACACACATTCTCTGATGGACAATTGCTACCAGTTTAATTTCCAGGCCACCCTGTCGTGGAACGAAGCTCGTACCAGCTGCCAACAGCAGGGGGCAGACCTCCTTAGCATCAGCAAAGTGGAGGAGCAGAGTTACATCAATGGTAAGAGAGCAAGAGAAAGAGACAGACACAGTGATGAGGATGATGATGATGATGAAATATGTAGGAACTAGGGCATATAATATAGTGTTCAAGTGGAAAATGAGTGCTTAAGAGGGAGGAATGAAGAATGAGCTATAGGAAGACCGGTCTTAAGGGCACTGTGGCAGTGCTGCTGGGCACAGTGGGGTGTGTGTGTGTTTTATGCATTAGTTGTTGAATGAACATGTTTGCAGAGGGCCCAACGTTTGTTTACTTATGTGTGTTTGATCTTCAGGTTTTCTCACTGGTTATAGCGCCACCCTGTGGATGGGTCTGAATGATCTGGACCTTAATGGAGGCTGGCAGTGGGCTGACTCTGCCCCTCTGAAATACCTCAACTGGGAGACAGGTGAGGCAAGCCACTCCCCAGGCCACACCTTTTACAACGCACGCTCTTTAATGTCTTCCCAGGGAAACAATGGCTTCAGTCACCGGTTCACATTTAAGTGATCTTAAATGTTTGATCTGACTCAGCGTGTTTGTGTCTCCTGGGTCTTTTCAGCTGTGTGACTAGTTGTATTTACTGTCTGTATAAGACCGGAGTGATTAGGTTCATGTAATAGCATGTGTGTGATTATTTCCTTATACGTGTGTGCGTTTGTGTTCGTGTGTGTGTGTGTGTGTGTAGATCAGCCAAACCACGAGGAGGACCAGAACTGCGGGGTGATCCGTACAGAGAGCTCAGGGCGCTGGCAGAACCGTGACTGCTCTGTGGCCCTGCCCTACATCTGCAAGAAAAGACCCAACGCCACACTTGACCCCTTCACCACAGGTGGCACTGGGGGGGCTGAATGTGCCTCAGTGTGCCTCAGTGTGCCTCTGTGTGTGTGTGTGTGTGTGTGAGAGAGAGAGAGAGAGAGAGAGAGAGAGAGAGAGAGAGAGAGAGAGAGAGAGAGAGAGAATGTTTCTGTGGTTCATGATTCAGCAGAGAAGAGCCCAGCAGTTTCGTACTAAAACCTTCTAAATCCCTGGGCAGAGTTTGCAGTGCAACATGTGTCTGTGCGTGTCTGTTCATGTGTCTGTGTGTCTGTGCGTGTCCGTTCATGTGTCTGTGTGTCTGTGCACGTCCGTACATGTGTCTGTGTGCGTGTCTGTGTGCGTGTCAGTAGATGTGTCTGTGTGTGCATGTCCATACGTGTGTCTGTGTCTTAGTGTGCGTGTCCGTACATGTCCGTGCATGTGTCTGTGTGTGTCTACGCATATCTGAGCATATTTGCTCTGGCTGTGTGTGTCAGATTCGTGGGCGGATGAGGAACGGTACCAGTGTGATGTGGGCTGGCAGAACTTCCAGGCCGGCTGCTACCGCCTGAACTCTGACAAGCTGGACTGGAGCACCGCGGAGAAGACCTGCCAGAAGATGGACGCCCACTTAGCCAGTATTCACACACTGCCCGAGCTGGAGTTTATTACTGTGCGCATGAAAAGAGGTACACACACAAACCCCTAAACTTAGCCCTCAATTTTTCCACAGATATCCAAAGGAAAACAGTGGCATGTTTTAACTTTCTCAAATAAAACCTGAATTTTTAATGTCTCCAAAATGTCAAAATTTTTGTCATTTCCTGTCCCAACATGGAGCTAAATAAAAAGCTAAAAAAATTACTGCTGTGATCAAGTTGTAAAAAGAGGTAAAGAGTGGGCAGTCGTGGCCTGGCGGTTAGGGAACGGGTCTTGTGACCGAAGGGTCGTGGGTTTGATTCCCAGACCTGAGGTCATGACTGAGGTGCCCCTGAGCAAGGCACCTAACCCCAACTGCTCACTTGAATAAAAAATGAGATAACAATGTAAGTTGCTCTGGATAAGGGCGTCTGCCAAATGCCATAAAAATGTAAAAATGTAAAGGTAAATAATAAATACACATGCATACATGCATTCAGTCTGTGGCTCTCTCTACATTGTCTCTCAGAGGTAGACGAGTTGTGGTTGGGGCTTCATGACACCGCCATGCAGATGAACTTCGAGTGGACGGACCGCACCCCAGTCATCTTCACCTTCTGGCACCCCTTCGAGCCCAACAACTTCCTGAACACCCAGGAGGACTGTGTCACCATGTGGGGCCCCGTGAGTGTTTCCTCCTCAGCGTCTGGGTGGCTGGACCTGCAGGTTTTATTCCAGGTCTCATGATGATACAATGAGGTGGCATGAGAGACTAAATTACTCGTGGAATAGAGAACTACTTTTCCCAGCTCAGGATCACTTTGTGTCTCCACTCGGCCTTAATGGATTCGTTTGGGGTGCAGACCTTGGTAACGTGTCATGTACTTAGTCTAATTTGTGTCATGTACTTAGTCTAATTTGTATCATGTGCATCGTATGATACAAAATAGCCAAAGCCCAAGTTTCTTTAAAAAATGGAATTAGGGGTCAGTTTGAGACAAAAATGCTTAAAATGTTCTAGCAGTGATCACTTTAGGGTAATGAAACATTAGCTCATAATTGTGTAAATGCTGTGTTTGATGGATGGTGAAGACACTTCACAGCCAGATCTGAAGTGGTCAGTAGAAATCAGTAGTCAATTCTCCTAACTGCCTAACTGCAGTTTTGAATGGAAGACCACTGACATAAAAACTGTGTACCAAGGACTAAGTTAGAATGATGCATTTACTAAAGACTAACTTAAAGTACTGTGATTACAAGGGCTAAGTATGAATGATGTGTTTAACAGAGACTAATTTTATAGAGTGGCCCATCCACTTCTCCAAACATCATCACCAAAATTCATTTGGTCACTTTACACTGAATTGCTCATAGGTTAGTTGAGTTTTATAGGTAATTTCATGCTAATCTAAATTACAACATAATATCCAAAACACATTTGAAAATGTAGCCAACATAAAATACATATAAAGACATCAAATTAAAAGCCCTCACGTTCTGTGAATGGGAGCCTGAAATCTGCCCAGGCAAATGTACTGCCTCAACAAGTGGTAGCAATTTGTTAATGGACTTAATTTGTCAGAAAATAAATGGATTGCCCTAGAAACCTGTCTGTCTCCAGCAGGACCAAGCTCATCAAATCAAAAACCCACCACGGGAAGAGCAAAATTAAGGTCAGGCTGGCCGGTGCTCCAGTTCCACCGGTTCTGATAATTTATGGCTTAGTGCAGAGAAAACTCCTCCCCATTGGCTGTAGCAGCGCATGTCGGGGGTTTGAGTGAGCAGAGTCCTGGGCTCCAGAGCGGGGTAGCAGTCAGGAGCCCCTCTGTGGGGTAGCGGTCAGGAGCCCCTCTGTGTGGGGGACGGGGGCCAGGTTGGTGGGGCATCCTACAGTCGCTCAGGGCCTTAGGGCTGCCCAGGCCACACTGACCCAATAGTATACGGCGCGAGACTGGGAGACTCTCTCACCATGGCTCTCTCATCCTGGCTGCACCGCGCTGGTGAAGTTCCGTTATAGTATCGCGTAATTTGATAGGAATTTCAAAATAAAAGTAATAAATGAGAAGCTTAAAATTGTATTATATATATATATATATATATATATATATATATATTTTTTTTGATTGGTATTCACAAGTTGTCAAGCACCTCTGCCATAAAATGGTGCATGTCTTGCACAGATTCAAAGCCAAACACGAAAGGGTCCATTACATCACTTTGCTCGTCCTCATAATGCCAGGCTTCTGTCCAAACAGTAAAATATTACACAACTATAATAGGTTAACCCATTATAGACGAAATTTTTATTTTATTTATTTTATTTTATTAAAATTAAAATTAGATGAGACAAGCAGACTGATAGTAGTTATATATATAAATGATCAAGCAGCATTACTAAATTAATTAAATTAATATACATCTCCTTCCACTGTTATTATCTATTTACTTTCACAGTATCACACATTGCAGAATTTAGGATGTACATTGTTCCCATGCGAAGTTTACAATGCAGATAACTTAACAGGCTATTCTTAAAAGTTTTCCTTTCCACAAAGTAACTTTATGAACATATTCACTGCCAATACAAGACTAGAATGTAAGATTCGTTTGTGTACAAAAACGAGGTATTTCAACTTGCACTAAACGCTGGCGTCGGCCATTGTTTTGCACACAAACGAGCATGCGCGATATCAGGAACGCGTTTATGCCATGGCCAGGCAGCCATGCACAAGCAGCCACGGGGAGGTGGTCTTTTTTCTCGAGCCATACCCTCCTCCACTGACCGCTCAACTGTACCAGGGCTGTGGAAGGAGACTAGAGGGGGTGAACTGAAAGCAGTTGCAAAAATGTATAAATTCATTTCAAAAGGTCTGAAATGACACTGCAACATTCTGTGTGTGTGTGTGTGTGTGTAGGAAGGCCGCTGGAATGACAGCCCCTGTAACTTCTCTTTGCCCTCCATATGTAAGAAGGCAGCTCAGAAGACAGATGGACAGGTCCAGGAGCATGGCTGCAGACCGGTAACGTACACCACCCATAATAATTTACTACATTATTAATCCTTAGGCCACCCATTTCTAAAACTCTACACTACCTCCAAATCCTTACACCACCCTAAACCAGCCGTCGGTTTATCCCTACACTATCGTACACTATCGTAGTTTATCCCTACACTGTCATACACTATCGTAGTTTATCACTACACTATCGTACACTATCGTACTTTATCCCTACACTATCTTAGTTTATCCCTACACTATCATACACTATCGTAGTTTATCACTACACTATCATACACTATCGTAGTTTATCCCTACGCTATCGTACACTATCGTAGTTTATCCCTACACTATCGTACACTATCGTAGTTTATCACTACACTGTCGTACACTATCGTAGTTTATCACTACACTGTCGTGCACTATCGTAGTTTATCACTACACTATCGTAGTTTATCCCTGCACTATCGTACACTATCTTAGTTTATACCTACACTATCGTAGCTTATCACTACACTATTGTACACTATCGTAGTTTATCCCTACACTATCGCACACTATCGTACACTATCGTAGTTTATCCCTACACTATCATACACTATCTTAGTTTATCCCTACACTATCGTAATTTATCACTACACTATCGTATACTATCGTAGTTTATCCCTACACTATCGTACACTATCTTAGTTTATCCCTACACTATCGTAGCTTATCACTACACTATCGTAGTTTATCCCTACACTATCGTACACTATCTTAGTTTATACCTACACTATCGTAGCTTATCACTACACTATCGTACACTATCGTAGTTTATCCCTACACTATCGTACACTATCGTACACTATCGTAGTTTATCCCTACACTATCATACACTATCTTAGTTTATCCCTACACTATCGTAATTTATCACTACACTATCGTATACTATCGTAGTTTATCCCTGCACTATCGTACACTATCTTAGTTTATACCTACACTATCGTAGCTTATCACTACACTATCGTACACTATCGTAGTTTATCCCTACACTATCGTACACTATCTTAGTTTATCCCTACACTATCGTACACTATCGTAGTTTATCACTACACTATTGTACACTATCTTAGTTTATCCCTACACTATCGTACACTATCTTAGTTTATCCCTACACTATCGTACACTATCTTAGTTTATCCCTACACTATCGTACACTATCATAGTTTATCCCTACACTATCATAGACTATCGTAGTTTATCCCTACACTATCGTACACTATTGTAATTTATCACTACACTGTCGTACACTATCGTAGTTTATCACTACACTATCGTAGTTTATCCCTACACTATCGTACACTATCTTAGTTTATCCCTACACTATCGTAGTTTATCCCTACACTATCGTACACTATCGTAATTTATCACTACGCTATCGTACACTATCGTAGTTTATCCCTGCGCTATCGTACACTATCATAGTTTATCCCTGCGCTATCGTACACTATCTTGGTTTATCCCTACACTATCGTACACTATCGTAGTTTATCCCTACACTATCGTACACTATCGTAATTTATCACTACACTATCGTAGTTTATCACTACACTGTCGTACACTATCGTAGTTTATCACTACACTATCGTAGTTTATCCCTGCACTATCGTACACTATCTTAGTTTATCCCTACACTATCGTACACTATCGTAGTTTATCACTACACTATTGTACACTATCGTAGTTTATCACTACACTATCGTAATTTATCCCTACACTATCGTACACTATCTTAGTTTATACCTACACTATCGTAGCTTATCACTACACTATCGTACACTATCGTAGTTTATCCCTACACTATCGTACACTATCTTAGTTTATCCCTACACTATCGTACACTATCGTAGTTTATCACTACACTATTGTACACTATCGTAGTTTATCACTACACTATCGTAATTTATCCCTACACTATCGTACACTATCTTAGTTTATCCCTACACTATCGTACACTATCTTAGTTTATCCCTACACTATCGTACACTATCATAGTTTATCCCTACACTATCATAGACTATCGTAGTTTATCCCTACACTATCGTACACTATTGTAATTTATCACTACACTATCGTACACTATCGTAGTTTATCACTACACTGTCGTACACTATCGTAGTTTATCACTACACTATCGTAGTTTATCCCTACACTATCGTACACTATCTTAGTTTATCCCTACACTATCGTAGTTTATCCCTACACTATCGTACACTATCGTAATTTATCACTACGCTATCGTACACTATCGTAGTTTATCCCTGCGCTATCGTACACTATCGTAGTTTATCCCTGCGCTATCGTACACTATCTTGGTTTATCCCTACACTATCGTACACTATCGTAGTTTATCCCTACACTATCGTACACTATCGTAATTTATCACTACACTATCGTAGTTTATCACTACACTGTCGTACACTATCGTAGTTTATCACTACACTATCGTAGTTTATCCTTGCACTATCGTACACTATCTTAGTTTATCCCTACACTATCGTACACTATCGTAGTTTATCACTACACTATTGTACACTATCGTAGTTTATCACTACACTATCGTACACTATCGTAGTTTATCCCTACACTATCGTAATTTATCCCTACACTATCGTACACTATCTTAGTTTATCCCTACACTATCATACACTATCTTAGTTTATCCCTACACTATCGTACACTATCATAGTTTATCCCTACACTATCATAGACTATCGTAGTTTATCCCTACACTATCGTACACTATTGTAATTTATCACTACACTATCGTACACTATCGTAGTTTATGACTACACTGTCGTACACTATCGTAGTTTATCACTACACTATCGTAGTTTATCCCTACACTATCGTACACTATCGTAGTTTATCCCTACACTATCGTACACTATCTTAGTTTATCCCTACACTATTGTAGTTTATCCCTACACTATCGTACACTATCGTAATTTATCACTACGCTATCGTACACTATCGTAGTTTATCCCTGCGCTATCGTACACTATCGTAGTTTATCCCTGCGCTATCGTACACTATCGTAGTTTATCCCTACACTATCGTACACTATCGTAGTTTATCCCTACACTATCGTACACTATCGTAATTTATCACTACACTATCGTAGTTTATCACTACACTGTCGTACACTATCGTAGTTTATCACTACACTATCGTAGTTTATCCCTGCACTATCGTACACTATCTTAGTTTATCCCTACACTATCGTACACTATCTTAGTTTATCCCTACACTATCGTACACTATCGTAGTTTATCCCTACACTATCGTACACTATCGTAGTTTATCCCTACACTATCGTACACTATCGTAGTTTATCCCTGCACTATCGTACACTATCTTAGTTTATCCCTACACTATCGTACACTATCGTAGTTTATCCCTGCACTATCGTACACTATCGTAGTTTATCCCTACACTATCGTACACTATCGTAGTTTATCCCTACACTATCGTACACTATCGTAGTTTATCCCTGCACTATCGTACACTATCTTAGTTTATCCCTACACTATCGTACACTATCGTAATTTATCACTACACTATCGTAGTTTATCCCTACACTATCGTACACTATCGTAGTTTATCCCTACACTATCGTACACTATCGTAATTTATCACTACACTATCGTACACTATCGTAGTTTATCACTACACTGTCGTACACTATCGTAGTTTATCACTACACTATCGTAGTTTATCCCTGCACTATCGTACACTATCTTAGTTTATCCCTACACTATCGTACACTATCTTAGTTTATCCCTACACTATCGTACACTATCGTAGTTTATCCCTACACTATCGTACACTATCGTAGTTTATCACTACACTATCGTACACTATCGTAGTTTATCCCTACACTATCGTACACTATCTTAGTTTATCCCTACACTATCGTACACTATCGTAATTTATCACTACACTATCGTAGTTTATCCCTACACTATCGTACACTATCGTAATTTATCACTACACTATCGTACACTATCTTAGTTTATCCCTACACTATCGTACACTATCTTAGTTTATCCCTACACTATCGTACACTATCGTAGTCCCTCCTCTTGTCCTTGTTTCCATAGTTTTTCTGTACTCCATCTTTTGTTATGGTGGCCCCAAACTGTTTCCCCCAGATGCTCCTCCCCCCGCCCCCCATCTCTCCCAGCCTCTCTCTCTCTCTCTCTCTCTCTGTCTGTCCTTCTCTCTCTCTCCCACACTCTCTTTCACATAAAGGGTCTTTTCACAGCAGCTGCTGTGTCATGCTGTTACAGCCCCAAATGTACTCAGTCTGCACAAACCTGCCAAAGACATATTGTAAATATTGCCGTCTCGCGAGCACACACACACACACACACACACACACACACACACACACACACACACACACACACACACACACGCGCACACTCACACTCACACACACACGCACACACACTCTACTCTCAGCCTCACAACCCACAACCACACGCTGTGTTCCAGAAGGCTGAGGAGGTCATCCAAACCACACACACACACACACACACACACACACGTAAGTTGTGAGTATCTTCATACATCTGCTAAATCTATTCCTCTTTTATTATTTCTTCCATTCTTTCCTTCTCTCTGCTTATCTCCTTTCCCTCTGTTCTTTATTTTTAAAGCATTGTCACTTCCTATCATATTAATTTCCTAAATGAAACAATTTTAACACATGCATTAAGATTAGGAAAATAAATGTGTGTGTGTGTATCTGTTAAGAGTGCCATTGTTATGGTTGTGTTTTGGTCCTCACGATCTTGCTGTGACCCTTCTGTTTGGCATCCAGCTGTAATAGTTCAAAGTTCATTTGCAAACAACATGCAGTCAAAAGAAAGAATATATATTGAGTTACTCTTAAATGAAGTTCCTCATGTTTTTGTTCTTCCAGATGATCTCTGAGCTAGTTTGTATGGCATAGTGTTTGGGTTTTAGGAGTTATTGAGCCCACCCCTATGGCCACTCCCACCCCACAGCCACACCCACCCTGGCCATGCCCACTTCCACAGCCAAAACTCCCACCAAACAGCTCAAGGTTGTGGGGTTATTTACCCTCCTGTCAAGAGCTCATGTGTCTTTCTCACTCTCAGGATATGACTACACAGGCATACAAATATTTCTTTCTTTTTCTCTGTTTCTTGCTTTCCTTCTCTCTCTTTCTACATTCCTTCCTTTGGTTCTTCACCGGAGGGCTGGAAGTGGCACAGTGCAGCGTGTTTCTGGGTTGGTGAGGAGTCACTAAGCTTTAATGAAGCCAGGGGAGTCTGTGTTGGCTACAATTCCACCTTAGCCACTATCGGCAACAGGTAACACTAATTCCCCTCAGCATCACCACTGGAGTTTTAACTAGGTAAGAGTGCTGAATGTCCTGTTTGTGTATGTGTGCGTCTGTGTGTGTGTGTGTGTGTGTGTGTGTGTGTGTGTAGGTTTGAGCAGGCATTTGTGAACAGCCTGGTGTTTGGCCGGTCAGAAGATCGTTTTTGGCTGGGTCTGCATGATGAGAACAGTACTGGGGTTCTGCACTGGCTTACGGGAGAGTCCCTGACATTCAGCAACTGGAACCGAGACCAGCCAGGTATACACACACACACACACACACACACACACACACACTTCAACACTTAATTAAAAATGAGAGAAAACGAACACTGGACTGGCGACTGCAGCCACATCACGGAGCAATCTGAACACAACGGGGCGGTGGCTAGAACACAGGAGGCGTCAGCATGAACCCTCTACTGAGCTTCCCCTGCCGCTCGGCTCGGTCCAGACTGCAGGCGTCCCACCACTCACGCCCACGATCTGCTCTCACACCCCTCCCCAGCCCCTGTAAGAGGAGGGTGTGTGGCCATGGTGACGGGGCACGCCACAGGCCTGTGGGAAGTGAAGGAGTGTGTGAGCGCGCGCTCCAAGTACATCTGCAAGCAGGACAAGGGCTCCTCTACCTCCTCCCTCGTACCTCCCAGCCCTCTGCCCACGCCCTCCCTCACCGGGGTGTGCCCCTCCGACTGGAAGACCTCCAGCACCCTGCGACACTGCTACAGGGTGGGTGTGTGTGTGTGTGTGTGAGAGAGAGTATTTGAATGACTGATCCTCTAGTGTGACCTTAAATTTGTGCAGTTGTTGTTGGTATATACAATGTGTGTGTGTCTCATATCACTGTCTGGGTGTATGTACACGTGTGTGTGTGTGTATGGGTGCTTGACTGTGTGGGGGGTTGTGTATGTGTTTGTGTGGGCGGTGGGGTTCTTGGGGTGCTGTGTGCAGGTCTTCCACGCGGGGGCGCTAGAGAAGAAGCTGACGTGGGTTCAGGCACACGTGTTCTGTCAGAAGCACGGTGCTGAGCTGGTCAGCTTCACCAGCCCAGAGGAGGAGAGCTTTGTTTTTCAGATCCTCCATGAGACCTTCGGGTGAGCCTTGGGATGTGTGTGTGTGTGTGTGTGTATCACAACAGAACCAAGAAAACAGATTTGATGAAGATGTTGCTTTTTTACAAAAGCCTTTAATTTAGTAAAGCTGAAAGAGCTTTAACATTTATTTCTAGGTACTGAAATGAAATGATATGATTCATGTATATGCTCGTGACTCATGGAATTCTCAGGTGTGTCTCTCTGATTGGCTGTGTGCACAGGGCGGAGGAGGAACACGAGCAACACTGGATCTGGATTGGTCTGTCCCGCCGGAGCAGTGACAGCTGGACCTGGAGTGACGGGTCTGCTGTAAGGCGCTCACACACATCCCTGCTCCGCCTCTTCACCTTCAAGCTCCGCCTCCTTCAGATCCTTCATTCAAGTGTTGCCAAACGGCAAAATGTCACAATAGAATTCATTATGGAAAACGTTTCTCTCTCTCTTATGCTTTCTGTTTTTTTCTCATTTTCCATCTGTCTTTTTTCTCTCTGTCTGTCTCTTCTATTTTTCTCTGTCTTCTCTCTCTCTGATTCTGTCTTTCTCTGTCTCTGCCTCATTTTGTTTCTTTTTCTGTCTGTTTCTCTCTCTCTCTCTCTCTCTCTCTCTCTCTCTCTCTCTCTCTCTCAGGTGTCATATGAGAACTTTGGGAGGGGTGCATATACTTCAGCTCATTGTGGAGCAGCTAACCCGGCTTTTATGAACTGGCTAAAGACAGAGTGTGATTCTGAGCTTGACTGGATTTGCAAAATACCAAAAGGTAGTAACACACACACACACAGGTCTGTAGCCATGCTCCTGGACCTGTCCATCTGTCTTCTGAGCTGCCTTCTTACATATGGAGGGCAAAGAGAAGTTACAGGGGCTGTCATTCCAGCGGCCTTCCTACACACACACACACACACACACACACACACACACACACACACACACACACACACACACTATATTAAACACTCATACACTTAATTTGAGTCTAAACATTTCTGTCTTATGTTTGTTTTAGGGAAAATGGAATTAGAGCCTGAGAATACCGAAGGTTTGTAACATTCTACATCAGTTTATCTACTAACATTTTCTAGTATCATCTCAGAATCTCGAAAATACTCTACAAAATAATTGATATTGATTTTATGTAAGAAACCATTATGTGCCAAAAAAATAAAATCAGAAAGTCATCAGACAATCATCAGATAATCATCAGAGTGATAAAAAAAAATGAGATAAGGTTTTCTGGTCAAACGAGACAAGCATGGAGGTTGTTGGACAAACTCGCTCTGTGTGGCCCAGCCCTACACTGGCCCCTCCCCCATGAGAAGGACGGCGGCTGCAGCAGGGTGTGGGCGGGGCTTCCTCCGTGGGTTCTGGCCATCCTGTTCAAACTGAAGGTCAAGCAGTTAGTGTAAAAATACAAGGAGTGGTGAGAAACGACCTTCTCCAGTCTGCCAGAAGCGTAACCTTGGGAGAAGCTTCGCTTATCAGACGGCTCGAACAAATGGAAGGGTGTGAACAAGAGGGTGTGAATATCAAAAAGGTGAATGTTCTGCGACAGTCGTGATGACAGAGCAAGTGTGAACCAGCGTGCAGGCTGGTAGATCTATGGGCGGAGTTCTGCATCAAAGCAGGTTCTAGTCTGATGGAGCTCATAGTACACAAGCACAATGTAACGCGGGGTGTACACCAGGCACACACCGCCTCAGAAAATGTAGAGAGAGGCAGACCCAAGTGCCGTCTAAAGCAGACAGGATACAGTAAACTCAAAGACTCTGTGCACACGAAAACATGCACACTGGCAAACGTAAAATCGGAACGCGGGAAAAAAAGGACGTGGAAAATTATAAAACACGGGAGGGAAATAACAGACAACCGGAAGAATGCGGAATAAACTCAACGCGTGAAAAACGAAACTAAGGACGCCAGGGGAAGTGACTGGCAGCAGGGCGAACGCTGCAACAAAACAAAACCCTTCCCAAAAATAAAAGTCTAACTGATAGGAAGAGAGATAGCTGGAGGAAAACTTGAGATGGGCCAGGAAGCGGCGCAGGAGAAAGACACTCGAGTAAAAGGGACAAGGTAGAGACGAGAGAGGTGGTGAGACACCTTCACAATGCGAGAGCAACATAGAGACTGTCAGATCAGCGCTGATCACTGCTGATCGTGCCGATTCAGTCTAGGACTGACTCGGGTGCCTCTTGTGGAGGTAGAAGGCGTGGCATCCGAGCCAGCCCTCACAGTCTAGGTTTTTACATATGCATTTATCTATTTACGAATATTGAATTTTGAAAACTTGAAAAGTTCTACCTTAAGATCACATCGGTTTGCTGTGGAAGTGTCATTTGTAATCCATGTTTAAGGGGATTAATCCATTTGCAAGGCACTGGATTTGTGAGAGACCCCACTGTGCTGTTGAAGATTGAAAATCTGTATTTCCTTCTGGGAGTTTCTTGTCCTGCTTCTGTGGTCCCTGTAGAGCAAGTGTTTGTTGTTTTGCTGGGTGAAATTAACGTACAGTCTGATTGGTCAGTACAAGTGGCTAACAGCAGTGATGCCTGGGACAGGGAGGCGGGGCTAATCTCATTACCTGGAACCGCCTTGCGCGGCTTTCCAATCAACACCTGCAAATCCCCTTTTGAAGACACAGTGTGTTTGGCTCGTTATGCAGATACGTTTGTTTGTTGCCGTAATCCCTTCACCCCTTTGTTATATTACATGTGAAGTGCTCACAAGCCCTTGATGAAGGAGAGTCTGCTGACTGCATTTTAATGAAAGACAAACCCCATCGACACTGAGGGCAGTATGCATTTTTATCATCTCAAGTATAATGCCAGATGTTTACCTCTGTGTGTGCATGTGTGCGTGTGTGTGTACAGACACTGGTCTGGAGTGGGTTGATTTCGAGGAGGCCCAGTATAAGTTGTTTGAGCACCGCTCCACGTGGGATCAGGCCCAGCGTATCTGCTCCTGGTTCCGCGCCTCTCTCGCCTCCGTGCACTCCGCCAGGGAGAAACAGTTCCTGGCAAGCACCGTGCGCAAGGTACACACACACACTCACACACACATGATTTAACCCATCTCTGATTTAATAATGTCCATGACCATGACCACTCACAGCGGACAGACATTGTGTTTGATTCGGCAGAAAATGCTCTGCTTCTGTTGTGTGTGTGTGTGTAGCTGACTGCATGTGATTGTGCATGTCCTCAGATGTCAAGGATAGAGAGTGATCTGTGGTGGATTGGACTGCACACGTATGAGAACGATGGACGATTCAGGTGGTCCGATCACTCTGTGCTCAACTATGTGTCCTGGGGGCCCGGACAACCTCGTCCCATCACTAGAGACCGCAAGTGTGTCCACATATCTGGGTCTAAAGGTTCGAAAATGCATGTTCTCCCTCTCCCTCCCTCTCTCTCTCTCTCCCTCTCTCTCTCTCTTTCTCTTTCTATCACTCTCAGCAAAAACAT
>NC_135212.1:48621308-48658808 GCF_052324685.1 Brachyhypopomus gauderio
CAAGCAGGCCCGTGTGGAAATGCGCCATATGTAAAGTCAGTTTTGTAATGTAGAAACGTAGTTAACATTTCCTACAGTTTAAAAACTTGAGTCAATTGCAGCTTTTTTTTGTTACTGAGTAAAGTAAACACGGCGAGACACACGGTGCGTGAAGTGGCAGGTGGCGTTACCTTGATCTTGCGGAAGTCCACAGGTTTGCGGATGAGCTCGTAATACTCGGGCAGCTCCTTGCGAGACGGCAGCTGGATGAAGACTTCACTGAGCTGCCTGCCGTTGCTGCCAATGACCACAACAAGGCAGACTTAGACTTAAACACAAGATCCAACCTAAAAGCCTGGGAGAGCGCACTCTAAACTGTGTGTGACTCCTTAAGACACAATACACACATACTCCACCACCAAAATCAATGTGGCAAATTAATCGTCAATCAACTATATTTAAAACAGCGGATGCCACAGGTGAGTTTAGCAAGTTGACGACTCACCTGTCCTTATACTTGATGACGGCATCGACTATTTTCTTCATCTTCTTGGTGAGGGAAAGGGGGTTGGGCGAGAGCTTCTCTGCAGGAGGTCGGCCACGTTTCTTCTGTTTTTTACTGTCTTCGTCCTTATCCCTGCTCCGCCCACCACTGGAGCTGGGCGTGGCCGGGCCCGGGTCAATGTCCCGGTCTCGTTTCCTCTTCCGGGTCGTCTTCTTGTGCCTCACTTCTTCTTCAATCTCTTCCAACGTGCCCTCCTCAATGGCCTGGAGGCGGAGAGAACGAGGTGTACCATGTCGCTACAGCTATTTAAACAAATCTGTCATTTAAAGACACCACACACATGGCCGGTGGTCTCTCACCTTCAGCCACTGTTTCTCCGTAAGAGAGTCGCTGTAGTCCACCTCCTTCCTCTGACGTGAGCCACGGCCAAACATCTTCTCCTCCTCTTCCTCGCAGGTGAGTCGCTCCACCTCGGCGTCGTCCTTCATGATCCAGGTGGGCAGCTCGTCTTCCTCCATCAGGCGTGGCCTGCGCTTGGGGTTCCGGGCCTCCTCTCGGCGCCGGTCCAGATCCATACGCTGGAAGAGGCGGTGTTGGAGGGAGGAAACAGGAGAACATGATTGGAGTTGGAGCATAATGACAACAGACACGCGTAGTCTGGTCAGCTGGTGCTGGAGCCGTGAACTCACCATGAAGTGGTCAAACTCCTCCTCACTTCTGGCGATCATCTGATTGACAGTCTCATCATCAGGCACCTCGTCCTCCTCCTAAAATGTTCAGGAAAAATAAGAAAAAAACCCCCAACCAGTGAACGAGGTTGCCTTTTTAAGCCAGTCGTCAGCTGTCCATCCTGTTGTGGGAAGGTTCCTGGAGCAGATTATAATCTATAACCAGGTAATGTGCAGCGGCAGGACGGAGACGCCACCTCGTCCTGCTCCTCGTGCTCCAGGATGGCCTGCAGGAAGGCCCGGCGCTCGTGGCTGGACGACTTCTGGTCGAACATGCCCGCCTGGATGACCTTCTGGTCCACGTTGAGCTTGTACTTGGCGGCGGCCAGGATCTTCTCCTCCACACTGTTGACCGTGCACAGACGCAGCACGCGCACCTCATTCTGCTGCCCGATGCGGTGGGCGCGGTCCTGGGCCTGCAGGTCCTGTAGGATCAAGAGGAGGGGGAGGAGTTAGGAGACAGGGCGGAGCAAAGTTGAGCGGGAAGGAAACGGGTGCAGAGCCAAGCTAAGTCTGGGGCCAAGCTAACCTCTCACACCACGGGGGGGACATGATTACCTGATGGGGGTTCCAGTCACTGTCGAAAATGATGACGGTGTCAGCAGATTGGAGGTTGAGGCCCAGACCTCCAGCTCTGGTGCTCAGTAGGAACACAAAGTACTGAAAGGAGGGGTCATTAAAGTTCTTCAGCAGCATGCCACGGTCCTCAGCCTTAGTAGTTCCTACACACACACACACACACACACACACACACACACACACACACACACTTCAGCTAGAAACAGAACATAGGTAGCTATGGACTAGGCAGATATTTGCTAAATATAGTCAGGTCATTGAAGACACACGGGGCTCAGTTGGCACATGTCTACATAAAGAGAGGCACACACTCACCGTCCAGGCGCAGATATTTGAAATTGCGATATGCAAAGTAGTCTTCCATTATAGTCATGAGGGAGGTCATCTGACAGAAAAGCAGCACTTTGTGGTTGGTGGCTCGCAGCTTGGGCAGAATGCGGTCCAGGAGCTCAAATTTCCCTGAGGCGCGATACAGGTCCGGTCTGAAGAAGAAGGAGAGTCACACGTTTGGAGACAGACCTTCACCTGAAGCGGCTAGACAAGAGGAGCGCCGGAGACGTTCTTACCCCTGTACAATCCCTCCTGTGAAGCCCAAGTGCTCAGAGAAGGACTCCTGTAAAAACGAAAGCCAAGCGCCAGGTTTAAACAAGGCAGAGCTCGTGCTGTACCGACACGCTATTGCGCAGGAGACCGAGAGGAGGCGTTTGCGTTACCTCGATGTGCTGGAACATGTATGGGTGGTTACAGATCTTCCTGAGCTGCATGATGGTGTTCATCAGGGTCTTCGTTCCTCCTTTACCCTGCAGTGCATATATTGACGTTACCTTCACACTTTCGGATGGCAGCACAGCCCGATCCCTTACGTTGAGGAAACGGCTCGAACAGCAACGTTACCTTCTTGTCCTTCTCTGAGCCGTCTGTGAGCAGGACTCCCTTGGCCTGCATGTGCCGGTACAGTACTCTCTGCAGAGCTGACATGTCACACTTAATCACGTACTCCACCTACAGGCCGAGAAACAGTCACAGCTCGAGATCAGAACATCAGGTCATCCAGAATTTCACAGGACATGCACATGGAGAATTGTCAGAGTTCAAAAAGGGAATGAATGCGGGTTCAAGCAACAGACCTTCTCAGGCAGCTGGGCCTCCACTTCCTTCTTGAGTCTCCTGAGCAGGAAGGGGCGGAGCACTTTGTGCAGGCGGCGGATGATGAGGATGGTCTCCTCTTCGTTCAGGTCCACCTGCGGAGCGGAGAAGCCCTGGTCACTACCACACACACCCCATTCAGAGAACTCACTCAAGAGCCGCTGCGAGAAACCTTCTCGCACCTTCTCCCCGGTCATGGCGAAGGGCGCGTTGAACCACTGCTCGAAGGTGCTGCAGCTCTTGAAGATGGTGGGCAGCAGGAAGTTGAGGAGGGCCCAGAGCTCGGGTAGCTTGTTCTGCAGCGGTGTGCCCGTGAGCAGCAGACGACGGGGCGCCAGGTAGTGCGTGTTCAACACCTGCGTCAGCTTGCAGTGGTGGTTCTTCATCCTGTGGCCCTCGTCCACAATCATGTACTTCCAACGGATCTGAGAGCGAGAGAGAGATAGAGAGAGAGAGAGAGAGAGAGAGAGAGATAGAGAGAGAGAGAGAGATATAGAGAGAGAGATAGAGAGAGATAGATAGAGAGAGAGATAGATAGAGAGAGAGAGCGCACAGACCATGAAACCAGTTCTTTGGAAATGGATTATAATAACCACACAAGGACACAAAGGATCCTAAAGAGGTCTCGCGTGACGTTAGCGGTGGCCGACGGGACGCACCTTGGCCAGCACTTGCTTGTCTTTGATGATGTACTCGTAGGTGGTGACCAGCACGTTGAACTTGCCGCTGCGCATTATGGGAAGGAAGGCACGGCGAGCAGCCGGGGAACCCTGGGGAGATGAACGCAGGAGAACGGCTTCACCCAGGAGAACACGCACCTCATACTTGAACACGCAGAGGTCACCGATGCTTAGCGAATGTAACGTTGGCCCCGTGGAGAGCTTCCGTGGTCTGTATTTTTGAAAATGTCCAACAGATTTAATTACCTTGTATGAGACTTTTACCACAGATGGGGCCCACTTATCAAACTCGTACACCCAATTGGACAGGGTCCTGTGGGGAGAAAACACGGATGATGGCACGAACAAAAAACTAAAGGGTCATCACTAAAGGACCCCTTTATTATGGCAATGGGTTCAATATAAACTAGCAAATGTAACACACTTATATGCTACAAACACATGTATGCACACAGGATACGACATCTTAAATCCCACATTGGGAGGCAAAAGATCACATTACTTGGCTTTCAACATTTTAACGTATGAAAAATACAAAGAAAGTAAGAAAGGACAGAGGGAGGGAGGGAGAGAGAGAGAGAGAGAGAGACTAACGAGAGAGGGACGATGATGAGGAAGGGCCCGTTGATGCGCTTGTACTCCATGAGGTAGGTGATGAGTGCAATGGTCTGGATGGTCTTCCCCAAGCCCATCTCATCAGCAAGAATGCCATTCAGATTATTATTATACAGAGAGACCAGCCACTCCAACCCTTTAATCTGAGAGAGAGAGAGAGAGAGAGAGAGAGAGAGAGAGAGAGAGAGAGAGAGAGAGAGAGAGAGAGAGAGAGAGAGAGAGAGAGAGAGAGAGAGACCACGAGAGTGAAAAAGAGAACTAGTCTATCGTCGTAGTAAAGTCTGAATACTGGGGTAAAGTCTCTTACTAGGGATGTTTTTACCTGGTATTGCTTAAGTGTCCCATTAACCATGAGTGAGGACTGTCTGTCCACCTTCTCAGTGACGGCGTGGGCTACAGCGTAGTAGGACTGCAGACCCACCTCGAAGGCAGCACTGCCGTACTCGTCATCCACGTCCTGCCTCGCGTTCCTGCAGGGCGGGAACGCAGGACACTTAGCCCCGCCTCCACCAGCAAACTATGCAAAAACACCACGTGCCATAACGAGACACCACAGGCCAGAAAACGACCTTACCGAAAGGCCATAAAGGCGTTTAGGGACTCACTCGATAATGTGGCGGGCATCCACCTCGGACACGTCCTCGCTGTCGGGATCTGGGATTTTCTTCTTCTCTTCTGCTGGCGCCTGAGAATGTGTTGGCTCGTCCTCGTCCTCCTGTAGAGATCAGGGAGAGAGGTGTGATCACTCCACACACTTAACAGCTGTTTAGAAACACCTAACCTGCACCTGCTGGACAGGCGTTCTGTTCCGGGTACACCGGGTAGCAGAATACACCAATAGTTCAGCATAAGACTAAAAAACATTTCATCTTTAAGGCTAAACTAAGTGGAAACATCATCTCAGACATCATTTTCCTCAGCACTCCTCTTCCTCAGCACACCCACACTACAGGCACTGTGATTAGCTGTTTGTGTGTGTGTGTGTGTGTGTGTGCAGACGAGTGAGAAAAAATATCACGCGCTTGCCGATACCTCTTCATCCTCTGAACCGCTGTCTTCACTGTCAGAGCGTGGGGCGACCTCATACCTACAGAAAGGACAAATGTTATCATTTAAACTTTCTTTAATAATAAAAAAAAACACCACCAACAACACAGAAGGCAATACTGCCTTCTGTAGTATTAATAATAATAATAATTATAGTAATAATAATAATACTGCATGTAGTAATCAATCAATGATGGGGTCAGTAATATAATGCTGATGTCACAAGACAATGTAGGCCACTCCCTAACCCAGCCTCCAAGGCCACACCCACCCTCCCCTCCCTGTAGACCACTCCCCAACCCAGCCTCCGAGGCCACACCCACCCAGGGTTCATCTCTAGCCAGGCGTCCAGCTGGCCAGCTTTTGGAGCTTCTACTCCAGTCAGGATCTTGCCACTGTCCACATGAATGACCTTCACTGGTAGGTCGCTCATCTGACTGGTCTCATCCAGAGGCTGCAAGACAAGGAGCAGACGTCCATTAGGCAGGCGTGAGGGGTTGAACACAGCGTGGCGCGTGCCACACTCTACACTCACGGGCAAATACAGACACAAATAAGCAATTCACCAGTGTAATCAAACATCTAACTAACGTAACCTCCCCCACAAGGGAAGAAAGCAGCACGGCAAATTTAAAAGATGAATTTTACAAACTACAAAACCTTCAATATTCGTGATCCTTACCATATTAAAAGGAAGGTGTGTGTGTGTTAGTTTTACCTCTCCATCTGGACCCAAGGCAGGTGCTCCACCCTCACCATTCTCGGTCTTCTATGACAAACCAAAACCCATTTGTTTTCATCAATACCACCGTGGTGGAAAAGTGGAGAAGCTTCCAGAATGCGATCGGTCTGCCGTGTGCCACAGAAAGGGAGCAGTACCTTTTTCTTCTTTTTCTTCTTCTTGTCTTTGAGGGCCTGCGCAGCCTTGTGGGCGCGCACCAGCTCAGTGAGGTTGGCCACGTACTCGTCGGTCTGCTGCAGCAGGTAGGCCAGCCGCTTGTCCTTCTTCTGGTCAATCAGCTTCCTGTAACCCTCCTCATCCTCGGCCTGGCCGAAACACAACAAGCGTTATTTAGAAGAAAGCGCGAGTTTGTTTGTGGGACGCGGCCGTGTGTTTGCGTGCTCACCATCAGCCTCCTCATTCTCTCCTTCTCGATCCTCTCATTCTCCTTCTTCTGCTCCCGCTCCGTGTTGGCGTGGTAGGTGGCCACGGCTTTGGTCAGCTTCTGCATCTTCCCCGTGATGGAGCGATGGTACTCCTTGAAATCCTTTGCATGTTGGAGGATACTGTTGAGATATTCCTGAAGAACGAGAAAGGGAAACACAAAAAAAGTCCATAAAAAAAGTCAAACGACCATCTCGTATGAACAACGTGCTTTCATCCGCCGAGTGAACATGGAGGTGGTTTTTGACGACCTGGACCTCGAGACCGTGGTGAGCACCGCCCGTGGCCAGATCTCCTCCGTACCTGATGTTTCTGCCGGCGTTTGCGCTCCTGCTCGATCTTCTGCTGCTTCTCCAGCTTCTCGGTGATGCGGGCCTCGCGCAGAGACTGACGCTTGCTGCGTTTGTAGGCCTTGGCGTTGAGCGCGGTCTCCAGCGCCGTATCACGCCGCATGCACACCACCACTTCCTGTCGGAGCTGTTGGAGAGAGAGAGAGAGAGAGAGAGACCTCCACCTTAGCCTACAGCCAGTGTCAGACGGGTACAGGAGAAAGGAAGGGGCTGGTTTCACGTAACTATGTTCATCGTGGCAGAAGTGTGATACCTGTCTCTGGAAGTTGAGGAGCCTTAAAGCCTTCAGCTCAATGTTGGCTTTGGTTCTCAGATCTCCGGGCAGAGCTCCAGGAAGGTTCTCTAGATCCTGGATACGATGAGCTATACGAGCTTGCAGTCTGGAGGAGAACAGCAAAATGGTTAAAGGTTGAATGAGAAATCGGAGCGGATGGATACGAACGGCGACGGTCTCCGTCTGCCTCACCTATATTCCCTCTCCTGCAGGATCTCCACAGGGTCAAGGCCTCTGGGCTTCTGGATAGGCGTTATGCGGTTTTGTTTTGGGTGAAGCATCATGGGTGGAGGCGGGGCTTGTTGCCCGGGGGACTGGGTCTGAGGGGGCAATACAGGAGAAGCAGCCGGTGGTACAGAGGGAGGGGCGGGGGAGGGGCGACCAGTGGGCTGGGGGGGGATCAGCTTCTGAGGGGCACTGGCTGGAGCAGCAGCGTTCACCATGGGTCCTAGACACACACACACACACACACACACACACACACACACACACACACACACACACACACACACACACACACACACACACACACACACACACACACACACACACACACACACACACACGGGTTATACTCAGCAATGAAGAATCTACATTATGAAATACCTGTTAATTCTCTGGAAATCGTTTCGAAGTGTTTTAGTGCAGGTGCAGAACAGGCACAGGTCTCACCTTCAGGCCACGATTTGGGGGGTCCATTGGGGGGCTGTCCCTGCATACCAGGGGGAACTCCAGAGGGGCCTGGAGGCGCCATGTTTGGTCCTACCATTCCTACAAAAAGAGCACGCGTGAAATATCCTTCCACTTCCATGCCCACAAATCACTGAGCATAATTACAGCTTCACTTTAGAACTATGCCTCAAGCATCTGCAGAGATAAGGCTTGTCTGTTATCAATTATCATTGAAGATTTCTACAAACCTTTAATTAATTAAAGGCTAATAAAAGCATTTGTTTACCTTTAATTACTGTGAATTTATTCAAAAGGTCTCAAGCATTTACCAGCCATATATAAATCTAACATCACTTGGGTGACCAGCAGGTGTCACTAATTCGCATTGTCGTGCTGTAAGCAGCGCGCATACACACAAACACACATAATTTCGAGTGAGTGAGTGTGTGTGTGTGTGTGTGTGGAGATTGGCCGGGTCACAATTGAATCACGTAAACGTCAGCATCATTCCCGTTTTACCATGTGGCCTGTTGTAGTTGGGGCCCGCTTGGCCGGGACCTCCGGGAACCTGATGTCCAGGTGCGGGCACCGTGGTTGGGGGCATGTTGGGCATGCCCTGCTGCATGCCTGGCATGGGTCTCTTGCCTTGGACTGCCATCTGCAGGTGGTCAGGCAGGGGCTGCCCACGGGCTAGCATCTTGTAGGCCATGATCTGTGCACGGAGCTGGTGGAGCTGGTTCTGATTGAAGGGTGTGGGACCTCCGGCACCTCCGGGCCCTCCGGCAACTGCGGGCCCACTATTGGGGCCCGGTCCTGGGCCAGCCGAGGGACCACCTGGCCGGTTTTGTTGGGCCATGGCTTGAGGGTCTCCACCCTCAATGGGGATGCTGCCCGGGGCTGAGGGCATCATGGGGCCAGATGGAGGGCCGTTGGCGGGCACAGGGCTAGGGGCGTGTTCAGAACCTCCGAGTGGAGATGGATAACCTGCAGTTAAGACAAAGAAAAATACTAAAAGATACTGAATTCAAAACATAGACAACATATGCATTGAGAATGAGAGCTATGACTTAGCACCAAAGTTAAAACGTTAGCTCTGGCTTTAAATATGTCTTTAAATATGTAAAGTATAGGCTTGACATATGCAAATAATATTAGACATACCTGTAAGCTAAGCAAACATTGAGCATTTATCATGTTTGCTTCCTTTATATATCTTGACATATATTTCAACTATTGAGGGTTAGAGGCACATCATCTCGATTACTGGTGCTACCAATGCTAGGCCAATCAAGTACCTTGGGAATGTTGATCCATGGGGCTGGGTGGTGGACCCATGGCACTGTGGGCTCCATGCCTCATACCCATGCCCTTCATCTGGCCATAGCGAGGATCATCTGGCATGGGCTTCTCATGCATCCCTTCAATAGACTATATGGAAAAAAGTAGACATTAACTTTATTTAGCCAATGCACAAACAAACATTTTTCTATAAACATTTCCACATATCCTTCATATCAAATTCAAAACTGGAATGTCTCCACAAATGACAACGGATCACTTGATTAAAGATTGCAGGGGACCATATCAAGCAAAGCAAAACCAAAACAACAACAACAAAAAAGACGACAAAGCTATATCCTCTTATCTGTATGGTCTCACCTTGTGCATCTGGTGCATGCTGTCCTGGGGGTAGCCAGAGGGTCCTTGTGGTGGTAGGGGATGTCCAGTTGATGGCGGTCCCGGGCTGGGGCCCATCATTCCATGGGCAGAGCCAGGTGAAGGCCCAGGACTTGGACCCATCAAACCCCCTGGAGAGGGCCCGGGACCTGGAGAAGGGCCGGGCCGGGGTGTCCCTCCCATGGGGGGGTCTGGAGTGGACATCTCAGCAAAGCCAGGAGGAGTAAGTGAAGCAAAGCACTATTAAAAGATAACAAAAATTAAACCCTCTGAATGCTACAAAAATAGAATTAATTTATGTATATTACAGTCACACATAGAATGAATACATCTAGGTTTGACAGATTTTACAATGACGTTTACAGTGGCAAAGACCCATCAAGCTGCAGGCTTTCAAAATGCATATACCTTTTTTCCTAACTCCAATGTTAGCCAAACAAAGTCAACAGTTCTGTTTTAGTAAGTGGTTTAACTTTTACTTAAATAAAAGTACATTCTTATTAATATAGAAAACTGAAAACAGGAAATTAGTGGATACAATGATTTCTGCTTTAATAAGGCTGGCTTTGGTTTATTGTCATGGTCTGTTATTAGATGCTATTAAAGTCGTCAGGCATTACGTATGGTTTGAAATAAATGAATTTCACAAAAGCAGCATTTAAAGAAAAAAACAGTAAACCCCTCCACACAGTAAAGCTCTTCGTGTGTTAATATTACATCGCTGTTTTTGTCGAACTACAACACCTAGTGTACGATGCCTCGTCCAGCCACAGGTCACCAACCAACTCAACCCAGGACAAAAACAGTGCAGCGTATTTATAACGATTTAAGTATTTAGTCAGAAAGCCACATACACGAGCTTAAATTAAGAGTTGAATAATTTAAACTGTTAAAACACACATTTTAGCCCCGTCGTTTCACTCGACACCCAAGTGTAATACTGCAGCGCTGCAGAGCCACGAACCGATCACGGGATCGTGAAGAAAACGTTGCGCGATTAACCGAACCGAACCGAGAATCTACGGCCGTGCCGCCGCTCAGCTGTCAAACTCCGGTGGCACAACACACCGACGAAAACACGGCGACTGGAGTACAGAGGAGATAAACCCCCGTTGTTATACCAAATAGTTAGCCCAGCTTTCCTAGCCGGTTAGCTGTAGTCGTGCGGATAATGTCGAAGCGAAGAGTCTCGGGCGAATCGAATCGACGACCAAAAAAGAAAAGCAAAAAAAAAAGAGTCGGCATAGTCGAATTAATCGCCCACTGTTTTAATCGAATACATGTAAAAACCTGTCGTGTGAGGTCCTGTTAGCTGCCCATATCATATGTGCAAACAAACCAGGGGACGTTAATTAAATGGGCCGTGTGTGGTAACCACTTTGGTTGACCTAGTTAGCCAGCTAGCACCCACGTAACTTCGGTTACTGTCGTCGCTTTATAGACATATTTATGGTTTAATATTCATTTAAAGCAGCATAAAACACTTGAGACGTTACAGTTAAATAGTCCGTGTGTCTGGCCGGCCTGCCACGACCCTCAGAGGACTTATCGCCCGGTACATTTGAGTTTGTATGAGGAGTTAACGCCGCACATAAACCAAACACCGAGCCGGTATTTTGAACGGTTCGTTATATGAACCCGTGCGAGTCTCGGGGGTTTTGGTGAACACTTCCACGGTTTTATAACAACCAGCTAACGCCGGCGAGACCGACGAGTGTCTGGTGAAGGACACCGATAACCGGCTAGCTGGCGTCGGCTAACGTAGCCCAGCGAGTATCTCGGTGTCTTTTATTAACGAACCGATGTTGAAACTGGAGTTGTGGGGACGACCGACTCGATCTGGCCCCCCCGGCCCACACGGCGCGGTCGTGGGCAGCTGTGGGGAACATTTCCCACACGTACAAAACAAAAAGTGTCGCGAATAAACGCGGCCGTGCCGGGTCTGTACCAGCCCGGCTAGCCGGCCACGCTTCCCTCCCCCCACCAGCTCTATGATTCATTTAATTAAAGTATCACGTTTTAACGCGAAGAGCGAAAGCTGAAAACAACCGTCTTTCGTTTTTGAGGCGTTTCGACCCCGACTCGCGTTCAGCATCTTTCACTCCGTCCTCCCACATTTCCCAAAAAAACATTCATTCATTCCGCTCTATCGCCGCCACGGTACGACCCAGCGGCTAGGTGATCTCACCACGACTTAAACCAGGACAAAAACTACATTTTAAACACTTTAGTTACTATTAAATATTTAGTATTTCGTTACTTTTAAAGTCAGATATCTATCTAAATGTTTCGGGTGGGGGAAAAAAAACCCAAGAGATTACTTACAGTCTGTGGATTTATGTTTCGCCGGTGACTCCCCCGTTTTCTTTTTGCTAGCTAGCTAGAAACAAAGAGCAGCTCAGCCTGTTCCTTTTTTTCCGTCTCACCCCCCTCCCTCCTGTCTGTCGTTAGCTGCTGCCATAACGCACACACTGCCGCTCACTAGCGCCCCCTAGCCCCCTGCGAGCGGTCAACACAGCCCGCTTGGCTCCAAACCTCGTTGCAGGGCGGAATGCGGGCTTGAAGAGATGGGGGGATGGGTTCTCCTACTGGAGAAGCACTTTAATTCTGAATATTTACAATAACGAGAGAGTAGGACGCGGTTATGTGGAAGCGTAACTGTTTCTGTGAGCTTAGTGTAGCAAGTGTAGTGTATAATCTATCAGCACCACGTATAGATTGTGACAAAAAAATAAACACTGTTTTATGCTTTACCATTTGCACATCCCATCATCCTGGCCAACATATTTGATCTAAATCTTAAGGTAGAGCGCTACAAAGATGCAGATTTGTAGAACTGAGTAGAGTGACAACTCGACAAATTAGAGGACAGAATAATAACATTTAGCAAAACTTAAATTATAAGGAAATTTGTGTATTAAGATATGATAAAAAGTAACAATGACATACAATTGTGAAATTATGGTAAAGAGATAAAGATGTCTGAAAATATAAAAATGTTCAAGATGTTGAAAAACTATGACAAACACCATGACTTGGTCTTAGTGTTTTAAGCATCTCTAAAAGGCTGTAAAATGTTTCAGAAGAATCCACGTTCGATCACATTCTTATACTGTGTGCACAATTAGGCAAGTTGCATTTCTGAGGATTCATTTTTATTATTGAACATTTACAGTGCTCTTGGTTGCTCCAAACCCGAATGGTTAAGAAACTAAAAGTCAGGTTTGGGCTTTCTTCTTTTTGTAAAAACAATTTACAATTAAAACATTTGAAAAATGTTTGAAAAAAAATTATATATAAATAGAAAGAATAAATCATTGACCAAAATAGCCACCCTTCTATTTAATAACAGTCATAAGCCTTAATGGAGTCTGTCAGTTTCTGCATTTGTTGATGATCAACTTTCTGTTCAGAGGTTTTCTTCAATGTAAATCTCCCATTTAAGGGCCCACAAGTTGTCAGTAGGGTTTAGGTCAGATGAGGAAGGCCACCATGTCTTCCTTCATCTCCAAGGTCTTTACGGTCTAGTCATGCAGTGGAGTACTTTGATGTGTGCGATGGAGCAAGTCCTGTAGAAAATTCACAATCTTCATGAAAAATGCAGACTTGTTCCTGTCCCACTGCTTGAGGAACGCGTCTTTTAAAAACTGGCAGGTTTTGGAGTTGATTTTGAGTCCATCTTCAATCCGAAAAGGTCCAACTAGCTCACCTTCAATAATACCTAGCCACAGCAGTACCCCAGGTCCACCTTGCTGGCATTGAAGTGGAGCCACTCTCATGAGTCCATAAACATTTGAAAAATCTGCCTTGAGATATTTCTTGGCTTAGTTTTATGTTTCAACTTCTGTGGCTTGTTCAGCTTACTGTAGCTATGTCTGAACACCTTGTTCTTCTGGGCACTCCAGGTAGGTTTCAGCTCTGGAATATGAGCACTGGATGATAATGGATTCCTGATAGCTTCACATTTGATTCTTCTTAAATCTCTGGCAGTTGGACTTGCATCTTTTTTGTCAACACATTTCTCGTTATCCTCTTGACTATTTGCAACAAAACATTTGATGGTTCTGTACACCCCAAAGTCCTAGCAATTTCAAGAGTACTGCATCACTCTGAAAGACTTTTTACATTGTTGACTTTTCACAGTCAGTTAAATATTTTATTGACCCATTTTGTCTAAGGAAAGGATGCTGCCTAATTCTTATGCACAAGTTTCTACTGGGTGTTGATCCCCTCGGGCCACACCCTCCCTCAGGCCACACCCTCCCTCATTACACAAACACACATCACTTGATGTGCTTAAATCCAATAAGCATTCATGTGTTTACAACTCGGAGTTGTATGAAAATGACATGGTCAAAATTCAAAAAGTTGTGGCACGGGCTGATGCCTTTGTATGACTTCCTTCAATACACACTATCAGACGGATAGTTCTTTGTCCAGGCATTATACAGGATGTTACTGAATAATCATAAAGAGTTCCTGAGATATTTATGAGTAATCTACTTCCAGATATAAAAAGGTAGTCACAAAAATATCACAGACATTTTGTCAATGTCAAATATCATTGACATCTTTGTTACGAACATCAAAGTGCATGTTCTGAATGTGCAAGGCAAGTTAAACCCCCTTCTGTTACATAATTTGAAATATATCATAAAAAAGCACAATCTTGAAATGAGTGCAGTAGCCATTTCTAAGCCAACACATGAGAATCAAACATCAAGGCAGGGCAAAAAATGTCTCTCGTAGTCTGAGGGGTAAGGTTGCTCGTCCCAATCCTCATCCTCCCCACTGCCCTGCTCATCATCACAGTCGATCATCTGGCTGTAGTCTTTCCTCCTGTCCAGTACTGCAGAATTGGTTCTCTCCAGTCCTCCATGTTCTGGCTCCTGCTGGCCCACGTCCTCCCCAGGCCCTGGATCCTCCTCCAGCTGCTCCTCCTCCTCTTCCTCATCCTCCTCCTCGGGTACCTTGAGTAATCCATCTATCTCTTTGCCGTCATCCTCCAGGTCAGCAGGACTGTCAGACACCATGACTATCTCCACATTTCCATTACTTAAGCCAGGGTCCATTAGGGTGTTAGCAGGATGCAAGGGGTAGTGTAACTGCAACACAGATGTGCATAGACAGTGATAATGTTCATCGGTAAGTACTGAGCTGAAATCACTGAAATAATTTCATAATTAAAAGTGCATATTGTTTATTTTGGCAATGCATGCTGACATGCACAAGACACATAATTAAAGAATAAATATTACAGAATATAAATAGCTATCCTGACATTAAAAAAATGTGGTAAAGAGACACTATTTGGGATGAAAGTTGCAGTATGCTCATTTCAGGTTGGGACACTGAAGGATTAATAAAATAAACTTTAATTAAACGTTGAAGTAAACATGCCTCAATTCATTTCAACAAGATTCTACCATTAAAGCAGACTGCTCCAGTCATGGTGTCAACATGTGCCTTGCACACTTTCCTTCTTACCCTGTTCTAGCACACTATCCATCTGATTCACCTTACTGTAAGAGCTGCACTAGCAGGGAAAGAACAGGAAACCATTAATGCCTGCAGGACTGGGCTCCGGCAGGACTAACTGTCTACCCCGTAACCAAAGGTCATGGAGTTCACTTACCTGAGTGTTATTTACTAGGACCTGATTGTTCATCCCTCTAAACAACCTGCTGTTGATGGGGTCTGGAACTCCCTGGAGCCATTTGAACGACGATAAGTGTGATGAAACATACCTGGACAGAGGGGAGCAGACATCAGTTCAATCTAAGCAAGCATAGATTAAGTATAGAACATATTAGTGACTAGAGGTGTATTCAACTAAGGATTTTCATAGTCGAATCTGATTCGTCAGATTTTCCCTTTAGTCGAATTGGTTTTTTTTTCTAGAGCACCACGGGATCCCGTTCTCATTAAGGACTTTTTCCACTTCAAAGTAAAAACCTAAAACACTCAGATAAATGAATAAACATGGTAGTTTGGCTTTATTCAGCTTTTATTTATTTACTTATTTATTTTTAATGAAACGTTAGAGAACATTTAACCTTTACTGCGCATATCGAACTGTCAGACAGGCACTGCAAAATGTCAAAAATATTTTAAATAAAATATGCCTGCCTGAAAATATAAAAAAATTGCCAAACAGCAAAAAGATTATAAGGAAAGGTTCAAGTAACGGGGTTTAAAAAGCAAACAACAACAAAAAATGTTTATAGGCCTACTTGCCGAGATGCACCGTGACGAGACGAGACGACACGACCGAAACGACAAACGGCTGAACTGTTTGTTTTTTTCGCCTTACGCGTTTTAAATGGTATGCCATGTTGGTTGTTGTCGTGTGAAATGAAAGACGTTGATGACATAACTTGCACTTTACTTTGCTTGATTCATCTTTATCTTTTTCAAAATACTCCCACACTTTGAAGTTTTTTTTTGTAGCCATTATATTCAGATGCTAACTGTCCTGTAGCATGTTCAGCTCCTCATTTGGATTGTGTAACTGCAGGGTGTGATTTATTAATGTGTAGTAAGGAAGATGCCTATTGTTAATGCGCACATCATTTTAAAAATATTAATTAACAGAAATTAGGATGATTTTATTTGACAAAATGCTATATATAATGAAAACAAAGACATTTCATGTAACAACTAATTCTTGGCAGCATCCTTGGGCACCCCCATGCAGTTAGAATGGTACATTCGACTATGACGTTCATAGTCGACTAGGGGGTATAGTCGACTATAGTCGAATCAGCGACTATTGCAGGTCACCCCTATTACTTCTGTTAGAAAGAAGCAACCTGAAAGGTACTGGAGGATAATCTGAATGAAAAGCAAGTACAACTAATGTGAATTTGGCTGAGATGTTTCTTTAAGGTTTTTAATCTGGATTATACATTTTTATTACAGAATAAAAACTGTAACATAACTTACTTGACAGTCAAAATGATAAATATAACGAGGAGAAGAGTCAAAGCTACGACGGCCACGACAAAGACGCGGTTATCTGAAACACAACCCACACACAAGGATAAGACATCATGCTATATCCATAACACGGTATGTACTGTAGTTCAAACATAGATGTAGCTGAAGCAAGACGCGGACAATGGAGAAATGTGTGTGAGACGTGCCACTGGGCTAGCAAGATCATTTAAAAAACAGCAGCTGATCTGTTAAAGAACAGGTGATGCAGTTGTGTGGCAATCTGCCTTAACAAAACATTCATGAAGTGAAGTGGCATTTTCCCAGATCTCAGGTTTTGCTTTTAACACTGGTTTCCTCAGAAATGATGACAGGATTGAACCGAATCAGCCAATAAGCAAAGCCACACACATCACAATGGCATGAACCAGGCTAGGCTAGGCTAGGCTAGCTGGGCTAGCTAGTGGGAGAACGGCACGTTGATCTGTATTCATTGCAATATGTAGGCTTGAAACGAAAACATCCTTTTACCGTCATAAAATAAACTGAATATACGCCTTAATGGTAGTTAATTTATTACTCCTTATTAATGGCAGCGCGTTTCATACGCAGCGGCCGCTCTGGGACACGGAGGATCCAGGGGGACGTATTTTCATTGCCTTGTACTTGACAATGTGCAATGACAATAAAGCTAAATCCTAAATCCTAAATCCTAAATCCTAAATCCATCCATCCATCCATCCATCCATCCATCCATCCATCCATCCATCCATCCATCCATCCATCCATCCATCCATCCATCCATCCATCCATCCATCCATCCATCCATCCATCCATCCATCCATCCATCCATCCATCCATCCATCCATCCATCCAGATACAGAAATGTGGCAGAGAAACCGTAATGAGGACGGTAAATCGTACCAGAGGCTTTTGTGAAACCGGCAGTCGTGTTCTCTCCCATGCCAGCCTCATTCACAACACTAATCCAGACGTTGTAGTGCTGGCCCGGCTTCAGATCGCACAACTGGACGCTGCTCACGTTCCTCGTCACATTTATCACTGTTCAAAAAGACACAAGGTGCCAAGTTGCAAATAGAGACACCGCAGCATGGCCACAGACCAAATCACGCATTTCCATATCCCACAGTTTGTGAAAGCAGTATGTGAGAATGGCTAAGGAATATGTAATATTCATTACAACGCAACATCTGTATTGGGTGACATTTTGAAGTACCCGCACTGTTCTGTCCCATGATTTTAATGGGGCAGCGAAGATTTTTGAAACGGAGAAAAGACATGCCACAAGCAAATGATTCTGATGCAGGGACAGGTAGTGTCCACACCGGGTCATATTGCACATACTGAAACCAAATTTAAAATCCCAGTGTGTACGCCCTACTGTAATTCGAGCCCAATCCTCAGTTGAACTGATCGTGAATAACTGGCCTCTTTTAAAGGGGTCATTTGGCTAGAGGGCCATTACATTTTATGTTGCAGATGAAATATCATTAACAACCTCGACTTTTTTAAACCTCATCCTCAGTTAAGATGCAGCAATGTAAAATACTGTGAAACAGGCATGGAAACATCTAGGAACACGGTGTATACATCATGAGCTATTTGTGCATAAATCCAGGTGACTTAAAGAGGTTCATAAGCTTTTTCTTGCAAACGTATGTGCTGTTGCTGTCACAGCAGGTGTTGGAACCCATCAGCAGACAGCAGACTGCCACTGGGCATGTTTCCTGCCAGGGGCTTTAAAGGGTGGAATGTCAACTTCATACATCATATCCAACACCAGCTTTGAGGCTTTACACATCTTTTCAGAACTGACGTATTGAATGAGATGATAAATGACAGTGCCAGATAAAATTTACAAAAACTGAGGCCCCAATATAAAAGTTACCAGGACTTCATGTCTCTACGTACAGGGACAAATGCAGTTTATCTGCATTTGTGCCTGTATGTTAACACTACGGGCACAATTGTTCCTTAAACAGAGTTAGGGATGCTGATGGTATAGCTGCCTTAAATGCTTGTATTTAAGAGCCGTGTGTGGACATTTATAATCTTCTGTAATGCAGTCTCAGTACCTGAGCGGTCATCAAGGCCCACCAGGTAATGCAGACTGGGGTCTGGGCTCTCATGGAATGGTATTGTCGTCCATGTAAGGTTTACACTGGATGAAGAGATCTCCGTAATTTGTAGGTCTTTGACTTTCAAAGGGACTGAGAGATTGAGTGAAGGAGAGATGAGAAAAATTGATCATGCACACAGGATCAACACACTTACACAGCAGTTCAAGTAAAAATAACTCAAGAGAACTCAAGAGACAATGTCCCATGTCAACTATTGATGATAAATATTATTAGTTCTAAATCTTACAGTAACTAAAAACAAGGGAAATGTGATTTTTGTATTTATGATATTCTCAGGATATCATGGCCATGAGTAAAGTTTATCATGGTTTCAGTTTGGACGGACAGACAGACAGACAGACAGGTAATGTTGTCCAAATATTGCTGAAATTATATATAAACAGAATACCTTTTTGAGCATTGTATAAAATTTTAAATCCCAGTAAATAGCTACAATTGTCGACAATAGCAAACAGAGATACGTTGAGTGAGGTGTAGTTCAGCAATGGACCTGTAGATGGAGACAAATATTAATAATGTGGCACTACTTCCTGAAAATTACAATGCCCCTGAGGGAATTTACCAAAGCACCAATTATTTAGGCACTTTACACTGGTAAATGAGAGTGTTTATTTGTCTTCACATTTACATTAAGCACACATTTGGACTAAGGACACCCTTTGCAATTCTAGCCACCTCAAGAGACTAACACAGAACCCAAAGTTTCACGAGGACTGAAGTGAAACCAGGATCCTCGTGTGAGAGCAGCATTAGTGTGTTAGTGTGTTAGGAGCACGCCATTCTGAGTCATATCTGCACGGTAGCACGATGCAGTAGGAGGAATTAACACAGCACTCTTTTCGTGTCAACAGATTTGCTGTAAGACACTACCGCCGCACTTCAAGCACACGTGCCCGCGCCTGCCCGTACCTCTCATCGTGACGACGTTCTGGGTCTTGTTCACTTTCATCCAGTTCAGGCACAGGATGTGAGGTGGGTTTAAGGGCCTATGCTGCACCACGTATTCCTGCACGCTTTCAGAGAACCACTCAGGCACCGACCATGACACCGTCAGAGCACGGCCCGTCCCCGTCACCTCCGGCCTCACCCTGGGCACATCTAGAAGAACAGCGTAGAAGTTGTTATATCTCTTGCACTGTGAGGACCACAAGCTTCTGGGTACTACGGGGCATCCGCTAGACCCTCTGAAGCACAGGCAAACAGCAAGCAATCGAGTTTTTTTTACAATAGCCCATTTCAGATGATTAGTCAACTTAAAAATAGAATCAAATGTGATGATAAGCTAATACCCAGCTTATAGGTTAGTCACATCTGAGTGATTTGTGATCAGGTCATCACAAGATGAAGACAGAAGTAGTCAGAAGTCCAGATACGCACTTTTCCCACTACAGCCTCACACGTGCATCCCAGATTTAGTAATGTAGCTGAGTAGCTGAGCCTAACATGGGTGTATGTTTCCTGAAAGTGGAAGAATCTTTTCTGTATAAATATTTGTATGCAACTGTATGCAGTCAATGAGTGAGAGTGGTGCATAGCTAGGTGGGTCCACAGAGGTAACTGACACATTTGGAAGATGAAAGAAGTCTGAACAGTGACTCACCAGTCTTGTGGGACCTGGGTAATGCCACGCGTGAAGGGCTGGACTCTCCCTGGGCCGTGCTAGCCGACACAAAGACGCCCTGCACCTCCATTATGGGATATTTGAGAGTGTACTGGAAGCAGCTCTTCTCTTCTTCGCAGGTTCGTGGGGCAGGTGAAACGTCGCTTGCCAATCCTGTTCCATCCGTCACCGGCAGACACTGCGTACACGTCTCCTCGGCTGCGTAGTCCGTTCCTTTCACCCTCACGGTCACGCCCGTGTCGTCGCGCAGACTCACTCTCACCACGTAGCCACTGACGTACCCTTGTGCCTGGGCTGCGGGCATCTCCTTGGCCGGGGGGCAGATGCGGACGAAAAGGGCAGAATGATCAGGTGACGTGCAGAAACAGGACAGGTTAAATGCTAATCGCCCAGCTGGCTGGCGACGGACATGACAGAGTGAGCTGTGTATCTCAGAGTACCTTCCACAGGATTTTGCAGGTGGGTGCCTTCAAATCAGGGTCGCACATGCTCCACACATCAAGTTTTCCGAGAGGAGCTAACGAAAAATGAGGTACAGAAAAACTTTGCATCACAGCATTGCACACATTTTTTATAAAGTATCTAGGTGACATGGGCTTAGCAAAAAACAAAAAACAGGACCTTTGATCAATGGATGATGGCCATGTCAAAAGGAATCAAGTCTTACAAGTGAATTACCGGTAACTTACACATTGGCTTAAACAGAGAGTGTGAAGTGTATAACCACCATGCTCGGGAAAAAATGAAATTGATTTAAGATGATAGAGAATGAAGTAACTTTGCACTCTTTCACCCCTGTGTGTAAGTGCTGACCTGCAGGGGGGGTCTTGGCATTATATTCTTCACTCCAGTCACTCATTACAACAAATGTTTCCTCTTGAGATGTCGACCAACAGCGAACACGAAATGTGTATGTGGTGAATGGCACAGTGTATGGTAGGACAAAGTTTGCCTCGTGACTGGATCTATCCTGCATGCCAACACACACACACACACACACACACACACACACACACACACACACACACACACACACGCAATCAAAAATATTTCTGTATAATTTCATCAAAACTATGAAAAATGAAACCTCGGGGCTTCTGCTTCTATGTGTTCTTTATTCATGAAATAAAAAGAAAAATATAACAAAAGCAAAACAAAACAACGTCTCTATCCTGTGTGCCATCTCACTTCTGTCCAATTTGTGTCACAGGTCTTCTGGTACTGGACCTTGCAAAGCCACTCTGCTGGGAGGTCTGCAGGCATCTCGGAGTTCCATATAATCTCCAGAGGCTCGGAGATATGGCCAGTGATGCGTGGAGGCCTTGGCTGGCCTGGAGAAGACGGGAGGCAGTTTTAAAGCGGAAGAGGAAGCGTGAGGTGTGAACAGCATGCCGCCGAGCAGTGAGGAAGAAGAGGTAGAGCTCACCGATGAGGCCCGTGTTGAAGTTGATCTCGTCCGACCGCACCGAGCCCAGTGTGTTCGATACAGACAGCCATGCTTTGAGGCAAGAAGTGGACGTGTATTTGACACGGTGGATAATGACACTGTTGTTGCTCCCCATATCTAGAGGAGAGCCATCGATCCTATAATCAGACACACACACACACACACACACACACACACACACACACACACACACACACACACACAGAGAGAGAGATAAGGATGCACTGTACTGCAGTAGTTTTGTTCTGGTTTGAGCTCCCTGCAGCACTAAATTGAGAAACCAATTATCATGCAGGTGATAAGATTAATTTTATCAAGTGTGTAATGGACATACAGTTTGGCAAGATTGATGATGTCAACTATTTTGTCTTGTTTTAACCGTTTGAATGATTTTTATTCCTTCTATGATTTCTCATGCTGATACCTTTTTCGTGTCCTTTTTCATAGCTTTGCAAGTGTCTACTTCAACCTGTGACCAGAAAAACCACTCCAGTCTTACAGAAGGCGATTCGTATTGTACTTGAATTGTGTGCACTAGCTTCTTCTATGTTTGTGTTGTTACGGAGTGAAAGAGACTCAACTAACTCAGTTAAAAACATGTAAAACAACAGAGTGATCCTGACTTTGTGAATGACGTTACCCATGTCCATGCGTGTCCTCCAGGTACAGGATGAAGCCCATTGGGTTTAGCGGGTTGTGGGGCCAGCTGCAGTTGATATTCGAATCCACATCTTCTAGTGGAATTGAGCAAGTGGGAGGTGGATCTGCAAACAAGTAGAAGGTCCCAACATGAAAGATTCTCCAGCTATGTACCACTGCCAGGGCACCAAGAGAAAAGACACAGAACCACCAGCAGTGGTGGGTTTGTCAGTGTTTCTATCACCTACCCCTCAACTAGCCCTTTTTTAATAAGTTTTTCACTTAAACAAATGTCCTCATAGGTGTATATGTTCCCGCAGATGGTGAACTAGCCCTATTCTTCTTTATCCGCCTGGTCAAGACCCACTATCCTTCACATCCATTAAGGTACTTGGACTCCTTGATGTAATCTGATCTACAGTGAGATCAACATGCCAATGCTATTGTCCAGAAAACCGAACAATATTGTAGAGGAGACTGAGAAGAGTTGGGGTGGCATCTGTCTGCTGTTCAGACTTTGGCATTACTTACCCTATAAAGAGAAGAAGCTCACTATGTAAGAAGTTCATTTTCAGTCTTTTAAACACTTCCTTTAGACAGTGGCCACCACTCTCTGGGACTGAAACTCCAAACCAGCAAACCAGGAACAAAAATAAACTGACAATCCAAAAAAAAAAAAAAAAAGAAGAGAGAACTAATATCGAAAATCACCCGTTCCATTTTAAACAACTTTTTAAAAGTGGAAGTATTGACTGTTTAGTGTTTATTAAATATAATTAAATGAGACATTTTTCATGTATTAGGTTTTTTTCTAATAATGAATAATTCTGCTCCTGCAGGTAATGATGTAGTGACCTAGTCCAGAAGGTGGTAACCTAGCCCTACAAGTAATTATGTAGTCTTGCAGGTGGTGATCTAGTCATGCAAGCAATTATTTAGTGTTGAGAACGGTGTGCAAAACACCATACATCCAAAGCATGAATGTACTCTCTAATACAAGTCCTTTGCAAATCACAAAACGCTACTCCCTCTTGATGCACAATAACAACTACACACAGGATGTCAAATATTCTGTCAAATCATTAGAGCTTCACATAAGGCCCAACCCACTCACTTCATACTTGAAACCACAACATCACAAGCTCTTTTACAGTAGTGATCAGGTGGGCACGTCCCTTCATTGTTTTGATGAATTCAGCCTTCAACACCTCCAGAAGGCTTAACAGTGAGGTCTGGCATCCCAGCCCCTCCCCGTCCAAGTTCTGTTCGAAATGGCCTACTACATACTACTGGCGTACTGCTTGGGCCCCAAATAAGTATGCAGTATGCAGTATGTGACCAAAACGAATTTTTCCAGTATGCGAAACATACCCGGATGACCTACTACTTCCACAAAATATTCCAGTACGTGAACAGAGCTATCTTCGTGGTGTACTGCATCCCATCATGCAACGCTACGTTCACGTGACCCCGTAGTATGCTTTGCTTTTGTCGCATAGTTGCAAGTCTTTTGAAGCCCGTGAAAATATTCAGGAAAAGGCCTCTGTGGTCACAGATGGCCTGCAGCTGAATAGTATGTGAGTTTTGTATTAAATAGTCATCGTTAAAGCCCTTAGGTGGCGCTATCCGAACGTGGCTACAGTCAGTACTGCCAACCACATGAGAGAAAGCGGGTGATCCAGCAAGATGGCAGAAGCCTGCACCGATGTCCTCCAGTTCAGCAGGAGGAAAGGGGGCCACTCTTTTGAATCCCTTCAGCAGTGCGGTGGACATCATCATGCACTGTTGTTTCGGGGAACATCAAATGGCTCAGAAAGCATGTGGTAGGATGTGACACTGGTGAGCCAATAGAGAAGAATGCCCTCCTCCAGGGCCTTTCCCCAGCTGTGATGGTGCCCCCCCCCGAGAGCATGGACAAGGGAATTGTCAGTAGCTAGTGACAGCACTGCACTGAAGTACAGACCGGAGTACTGACATTAAGATGACAGTAATGAGCCCTCCTCTCAACCTGTATGAAGGGGTTAAACAATAGGAATTGGTGATATGTTTAGAAGGTGTATCTTAAATAATGTAGTGTTTGAAATGATTGTCTTCATTATTATTTTTGCAAAATTCAAAAATATATGCATCATATTCATATATCAAATTTTACATTTCATGCGTGTGTTTTTTTTGTGTGTGTATGAGGTTGTTTTTTTTTTTTTTTTGCACAATCAATAAAGTCAACTAAAATGCAAGATTCAATATTGCCCTGAGCTTTATTTTATTCATACGTTTTAAAAGGTTAGTATATTCACATACACTATGTGTAACACATTGCAGTAATGTTTCATTTCAGTATTGGACAAGAACAAGTTGATAGCTAAATACTGTAGGCTACTGGTATTTATCCCTATGGATACCGGTAGTGATAATTGTGTGGTAGGCTATTCTAAGCTGTCTGAGTTAAACATTAAACTCCTCCTATAATGGTATAGCTGTTGTTAAAATCTTCACCTTTTCTCATTTTCTAAAAAACAATAGTCAGACATTTTGAGACTTCAAAGCAAGCACTAATCTCTGGTGGTTACATGTTCATGTGACCCCATAGTATGCTTTGATTTTGTTGCATACTGGAAACTACTACTACAAGGACCAGTATGCAGTATGTAGTAGGCTATTTCAAACAGACCCTAGGTTAAACGTGCGAGGGTTCGTGCGTCAAAAATTATGCAGAAGCGGTGGCTGCGGCCATGCACATTGGCCCTGCGAGCTGTTGCGTTGCGAGATCGTGCACCTCTCGATTTTTGTAACTTTGTGTGTGCCGCGCTTCAGCGGAATGAACAAAGTCATGTTTTCAGGGTTCATACACCTTTACAAGGTGGAATTCAAACACTTGTACGACACTTTCAAGGTCCATTTTCAATATTTTCCAGGGCCTTAAGTTTAATAAAGCTATTTATACAAGTACAAATATACTCGAAACAATTCAAAATAATTAGCTTTTTATCACATTAAAAGAGAGCCTTTCATGTAACTCAGTGCCACCAGTTCCATATTCAGATTCAGAAAACTATTCATCCCTGAGGGGCAATTGAGGGGCATTATTACACAATGACACAACACTCACCTGCTTTACCTGCCCAGTTCCCCATGTACCTGATACACAGAACACCTCAGCCATTCTGCCTTTATAATGCATTTCTCCCTCTCTTCACCCACAATCACCGACTAGACCTTTCAGCTACCCTTAGTTGACAGGCTCTAAAACCATCTCAGCCACCATGTTCTTCAGCTTTTTCCTTTTAAACCTTCATCGACTGCCTCCTCAAAGACTTTACAACTCTGACAAGGTGCAACATTTTATAGTACATTCTTATATTCTTAGATATTTTTTAACATGCCAAGTATATTCAAATATTCTGATTCAAAGTTACTGGATGTGATTTTTTCTTTAAAAATCAAGCGAACTGAAACTGGTGTACTAATGCGGTACAGACCGATAAAGGAATTTTGGGGAGAAACATGCTAAAATGCCTTACAGGACTATAATATCATGGCTGGGGCAACTGTCCTCTAAGCACTCTCTGTCCACTGGAGTGCCTCAAGGTTCGGTATTGGGACCCCTTCTCTTTTCCATCTACAGCAACTCACTGGGTTCAGTTATCCGCTCACATGGGTTTTCTTACCATTGCTTCGCTGATGATACTCAGCTCTATCTGTCATTCCCACCTGACGATTCATCGATCTCAGCGCGGATATCCAATTGCCTTTTAGACATATCCTCATGGATGAAGACACATCACCTCCAACTTAACCTCTCGAAGACTGAACTACTGGTGTTCCCTGCAAAACAGTCTGTTCAGCACAACCTCACCTTGAAGATTGATTCTACCTCTCTTTCTCCATCAAAGGTTGTGAGGAACCTTGGGGTTATGCTTGATGACCAGCTTTCATTCACTCATCATGTGACTAATATCGCACGGTCTTGCCGCTATGCGCTCTATAATATTAGACAGATCAGACCATTTTTAACGCAACATGCCACTCAACTTCTGGTACAAGCTGTGGTAATCTCACGCCTTGATTATTGCAATGCTGTACTAACAGGCCTGCCAGCTTGCACCATAAAACCACTACAGATGGTCCAGAATGCAGCAGCTCGTCTGGTTTTTAACTACCCAAAACGGGCACATGTCACACCATTGCTCATTGAGCTCCACTGGCTACCAGTTATTGCTCGTATCAAACACAAAGCCTGCACGATCGCCTTTAAGGTGATAACAGAGCAGGCTCCCTCCTATCTTCACTCGCTTTTAAGGCCTTACGTTCCGGCCCGACCGTTGCGCTCCTCCACTGAACGTCGCCTTGCTTTACCTAACATCCGTAGGAAGCAATACAGACTGTTCTCCTCTGTAGTTCCTGGATGGTGGAATAAGCTGCCCTCGACCATCAGAGCAGAGCAGTCTCTCACTAGTTTTAAGAAACTCTTAAAAACTGAGCTCTTCAGTGAGCACCTGCTCTAGTGACTTTAAACACTCCACTGCACTATCATGCATTATTTTATTTTATTTATTTATTTATTTTATTTTTTGCCAAGTGCCAAATGCCAAGTCTGAATTTTATTGTATCTACTCTTTTATAGTATTGTAAGTCGCTTTGGATAAAAGCGTCAGCTAAATAAATAAAAATAAATAAATAAAATAAATAATATAAAATACAGTCTTCCACAGAAACTATAAAACAGACCACACTAGAGTAGCATCATGAAGCTACTTAAGAATACATTTGTCACGTTACGGTCCCCGAACCCTTCCTTTGGGGCGTGTGTTAACGTTGTCTGCGTCTATTCGTCTGCGTCAGTGTCTCTCTGTGGGTGCGGGTGCGTCTTGTCATTATCCGTCTCACCTGTGGCTCGTCTCGTCATCACGTGGGGTTGATGTGGTCTGTCTATTTAATGTGCGTTCGCGCAGTGTCTTGTGCTCGTCGTTGTCTAAGTTTGCACGTTGTGTGTGCGTGTTTCAATGTTAGCTGTACGCTTACTGCGCTATTATTGTCTCAATAAAAGTGACGTCTGTTGCCACAAGAGGGATCCGTGTCTCGTCTTTCGCTGCGCTCCCAGCGTCACAGAACGACGAGCCGTCTGAGACACCCAAGTATGCCAGGCTACGTGACCCGACCAAAGAAGGGCAAGAAGCCCAGCAAGCGATGTCACGCCTCTTCCCCTGCCCAGCACCGCAAGACCACAGCGACCCCTGAGATGATGCAGCAGGACCCTGTCTGTGCGCTCATGCTGCGTCAGGCTCAGGCGTCCTCCACCGCGGAGATGGCGGTGTATTTCCGTGAGACCGCGGAACGAATGTGGCGAGAGCGACACCCCTCGCCTTCCCGGGACCTCTCACCTCTATGGGTAGGTGCCGTGGAGATATGCGCCACAGAGAAAACCCCGGAAGGCGAGTTCTCAGAAGAAGGCTCGGAAGGCGAGGATGAGGAAGAGGAAGGCGAAGAGGAAGACCAGGCTCCCTCGGTTTGTTCCGCCCCCGCCATATACTACGGTGAGGGTGAAGAGGGAGAAGACGCCTACCCTCCGTCGATATGCGACGCCTCCACTGTGAACTATGGTGAGGAAGAGGAGGTGGATTACCCTCCGTCGGTTTGCGACGCCTCCACCGTTAACTACGGTGGTGAGGAGGAGGAGTACGAAGACGATTACCCTCCGTCGGAGTACTCCGTATCGGCTGTAGGCTACGGTGAGGAGGAGGGGGAGTACGAAGATTACCCTCCGTCGGAGTACTCCGCACCTGCCGTAGGTTACGGTGAGGAAGAGGAGGAGTACGAAGAGGAAGATCGTCCTCCGTCCGTGCACTCAGGCGTCTCAGAGTGCACGGACAGCGAACTCTACTCAGAGGACGAGGGCAGTCCGCTCCCCTCTGAGTGTTCTGCTGGGACTGTGAAGGGGAGGTGGACCCCGTCCTCAGATCGCTCCGGAGGAGAGAGGATGGACTGCTCCCGGGGTGGCAGCCCGGAGCAGCCCATGAGTTGGAGCCGGGACAGCGAGGCGACCGAGATGGAGGTGGAAGAGCCCACGGTCGACTCCAGAGGACGGTCGCGGAGCGAGACGGGCGTACCATACGGCCAGCTGGGGGGAGAGTCCACCCGCCGCGCTGCACCCGGTGCGTCCGCCCGCCGCGCTGCACCCGGCGCGTCCGCCCGCCGCGCTGCACCCGGCGCAGCAAAGCCTGGAGGAGGACCGTTCGCTGCAGCACCTGCAGCTCCCGATCTCTCTCCCCTTATCGCTCTACTCCTGGCGCGTAGTCTGGCGCCTGTTTCGTGTGTGTCTGTCCCAGTGTTCGTGAGTCTGCCCGTATGTGTACCGAACCCCTTTTTCCCGTTTGTTCCTCTGTGTGTAAGTGTTCCTGTTTGTGTGTTTGTGTCCGTCCCGTTAAACGTGTCTAACGTGTTTTCCCCGGTCTTCCCAGGGAGGGTGTTCTAAGCTGTTGGTGGCGGACTCTCCACCGAGGGCGGTCATCTCCCAGACGCAGGACTGGGTGCTTCGGATCCGCCCATCGACGTGGGTTCGGGGCACTCGGTCCTGTTGGCACCTCGGGACGGGTAGTGCCCTTGGTGGGGGCGACTGTCACGTTACGGTCCCCGAACCCTTCCTTTGGGGCGTGTGTTAACGTTGTCTGCGTCTATTCGTCTGCGTCAGTGTCTCTCTGTGGGTGTGGGTGCGTCTTGTCATTATCCGTCTCACCTGTGGCTCGTCTCGTCATCACGTGGGGTTGATGTGGTCTGTCTATTTAATGTGCGTTCGCGCAGTGTCTTGTGCTCGTCGTTGTCTAAGTTTACACGTTGTGTGTGCGTGTTTCAATGTTAGCTGTGCGCTTACTGCGCTATTATTGTCTCAATAAAAGTGACGTCTGTTCCCACAAGAGGGATCCGTGTCTCGTCCTTCGCTGCGCTCCCAGCGTCACAACATTCTTTAAAATAACACTGAAAACAACCATTGAGATTATTTAACTGTCTCAAAACACCACGAGAAACTGTATCAGTATTGATATAAATGATATATTAATTAATGCATGTACTTTACTGCTGTTCAACAGCTAGACCAGCTTGGGTTTTGATGTTGTGGATTATGATATATTGATTTGCTTTCAATTCATACATTAAGTAGTCTACTGCTTAGCAGACCAAGAACAGCAGGGTACACATGAATGTTTTCCATTACTGACTCCAAATCCTTTTCTTTTTAGGCCTACATCCCGGCCTGTGGCCAGCAGTGATTCCTGACAGAGGCTACAGCTCCTCACGCACGAGCATTAGAGTAGGACGATAGAGTTTCCCTGAACCTATACCCACAGCATCCTATCTTGTGGAAACAGCTGGTGACTTACTACTCTGTCAGCAGTACAAGGTTAGGAAGACACTCATGCAATGGCACATTTTAACTACAGCATGATGCTGAAAGCCAGATAGCACACTCCGAATATCAGATAACCTCAAGCAAGACTGAATGCTTCAGCGCACAGTGACATATTAACCAAGTTTTTTCTCATTGTTTCTCACCAACCATCTCAATGCACATCACATTTCTTAATGCCCGTCCTGCCCTTAACCTTTGGCACTTCCTTTATTAATCATTATAGGTAATGACTGACAGAAATGCAGTACTTAATTATGATGTTGTGACACTCACAGCCTTCTTTTACTGTACAGATTGCAGGGTCCTGTCCACGGCATGTCAGTGTTCCTGATACGTTCTGCATGGCCTGTGGTTCCACAGCAATGGTGAAATGCACACTGACTTCAGTACAGTGCTGAAGTGTGGCTTGTACTGTCTGTTCAAGCAGGAGGTGAAGGTCACAGGGACATTTCTGCATGAAGATTAGTGGAAGTGTCTGGCACTCAATATATACATTCCACCTCACAGCTTCCACCTTATTCCACCAGCAGGTGATTTGCTCTCCAAAGGACACTAGATTAACAAAGAAAGATGTGTGAGACATGAAACATAGGGAAAAGCAGTCCACGTCAGAAAAGACAGGTGCCTTGATGTGCATGCTTAATATTTGCCACATCAGGTAATTAAAATGACAAATGGTATTAAAAATGTCAAGTTATGGTATAGTTTTCCAGATCTGCTCTGTGTTGTGTGTTTTTGTTACATTTCAGGTATATTTTTTCTTGAAATGCAGAAAGTTTTAGTGTATGATTTAGTATTTTATCATTTAAAACGTCATTTGACGTTTATGAAAACCAACAGCCATCTGATATCTACTTTTTTGTTTTGTGAGACAACGTTATGAAAGCCTACTGCCTGACATTATTTTAGGCACATGATGCAATTTCGGAAACGCCCCGGCACAAATATTGTTAAAACGTTTGAACACTCTTCAAAACCAGGAGTAAAAATATCGCTTACCGTATGAAAGGCAGAGGACGTGTATAGTGAGAAGAAGCACGGTGCGAGTCTGCCTCGCCATCACTCACATCACTCTTACTACTTTCTTTCTTTCCTTGGTAAGACTCTGGCGTGGCCTACAGTGAAGTGCAAATGATAATTACAAAGTAGTACAACCTTACGCGTTATTACCATTTAGGCAATTAGCCTACTATGGAATGAGATCATTGTTTTTTATATGAGTACATAGATATAGGTCAGACACAAGGAGCAACATGGTAGCTGTGACGGTGCCTGTCTCTGCTTATTGCAGTGATTCTGTACTTTACATGTGAATTTACGTGTGTTTTGTCAAAATAACAAAAGCAGTGTTAATTAACATCTGGAATATGTATCCAGATTCAGCTAATTTAACACTCAAGCTAACAACAAGTTTATCTTAGCACATTGTGTAAATTTCAACAATTATATATATATAATTATATATATAGGCCTACTACTGCAACACCTTCAAAGTTGTGGTAACTGCGTTTATATCACAAAATGCAAATATGTATATTGTTAATCACGTTTGGACTCCCCCGCCGTGGGAAAGTGTTGTATTGCAATGTACCCCACATCTCTGACGCACTTCATCTCGTAATACCGAAGTGAGCAAAAAACGGTGAAGGCAGCGCGCGGGGCGCGGGGCGAGCGCGCGGGGCGCTGCTCTCTCTGCGCCCGTTTGTGCTCGGGTTTCTTGGTTTTGCTCATTTTGTTTGACCTGCTCGATGTAACCTCATCTTTGCATTCTCAAATAAAAGACAGTAATATCATTCCGTAATTGCGGACAATTTAATTACAATATACATTACACATATCTACTTCTACTCACAGAGAATATACAGGTTTTCCGCTGAGGACGAGAACGCCAGCAGTACGCTTGGTTTTCTATAACTTCTAGTTGTCTTTATTGAGTTTAATAAAGTCGGCGAGTTGGCAAATACTTATCCGAACTGTCTTTGCTCGCTCACTTACCTCTCAGCCAGGACCATCTAAATACATTGCTAGAATGTACCATTGAACAACTTGACTTGTATGCTGAATGAAAGTTTCAATTCTAGCCGTCTCTTTGCGTGTCTTCATTTTTGAAGTGCTTCATCTTCTCTTTTTTGTATGTTTTGTAGTAATTATTCAGTCCAAAAGTGTGTAAAAGCAGTTATATAAAGCTAACATTTCACTGTAACTACGTGCTTCCGGACAAGTACGAGAACCACTACTGCTTCGGTGTATTTCTTAACAGACTGTTTTTTCCCTGAAGGGCTCCGCCCACGTTAATATCGAAATCCACGTGGCCTGTATGACAGTTACTACGATATGACACGGGCGGTAACTCGTGGAAGATTCCCTCCCAGCTCGCACAACATAAAAACCTATTTTGGCATTTATCATTACTATTTCTCTTATGTCAAGCTAACTAAAAATGATCACTTGTATGTAAACTAAAACTAATCTATGTTTCAACCTTATTAACTTATTATTTTTAAAACAGGCTCAAAGTCTTTAATCAAAATTAAAATGACTTGTCTTGGCTGTGTATATAGACGGAATTTGAGTCTACGAAGTCAAGTAAACAATTAGTAGCTAAATAAGAAAATAAAGGCTACTTGAGTTGGAAAATTAGGTACAACGTTTTAAGCATTTCGCCAAACATTTATCTCAGTTTAATTTAAGTATTACTGAGTAAATATTTAGATTTTACTTTCTCTGGTGACAAGAATAAAGTGTCATTTTAAGCTTTTAATCTAAAATGAATTAATTACTTTTTAATTTAAAAAGATATTTTTTTATTGATAATGGCTCAAGGAGACAAGAGAAAACCAATACTGTATTCATAGTGCTGTAGTTTTTATTATCGCCTTGACTGAAACACTTCACCTCCAGTGCCACTCTGAGAATCTGTATGCACTATATTAGCTCATTAAGTCTTCTAAAGCATTAGAAGAAATCATCTCTCCTCTGTTGTGTACGTTGGTGGGCTTTTGTGTGGGGGAATTTTGGAGATGACCCCATGAATACACACATACCATCAATGTCACTGTGTGTATGCAGGATGACTGGGGCTGGGACAGTGTGTAGTGAGTAGGGATTTGAGTAAACCTCAGGACTGGGATAAAGAACTTGTGCTATGATTTCTCAAAATGAATACATTCCTCACAAGTTTTGAAGTGATGAGCAGCGCAACTGCTTCTGTTCTCCTAAGAAATGATTATATAGCTATGATTCTACAACATCTTTATTCAAGAGTGCACAGAAAACAAAAACAAGAATACAATAGAACAATTTTGGTGTTTAGTGACAAGCATGATAAAGATTTTAAGACTTCCATTATATCAGTGCTTATTATGAACATGAAACCCTCTGCCTTTATTTCATTATAGCAGCAATCTCATTCTCAATAAAGACAGGAAGGAATAACATAGATCCAGACCTAAACTACGCATACACACAGACACACGCACACACGCACACACGCACACACACACACACACACACACACACACACACACACACACACACACACACACACACACACACACACACACACACAGAGGAGTGGGGGAGGGCAGGTGTTCTCAGCACAGAGAGCTGATCTCACTTTTACTGCAACCCCATTTACAACAAGCATTGGACAGTCCCACTACCACGTCCCTGCCCTTCCTATTGGACGTGCGCAGGGCTTCTAGCACTTCCCCTGAGAGGAGGGAGCGGGCGTGTCGACTGAAGGCCCCACCTTCCTGCCCACCTTGAGCCAGTCCGAAAGAGGTGGGCTCAGTGCCTAGATTGAAGGAGTCTGGGCCAGAGGACAGTGCCCAGCCATCTGCATCATCACTGTCACTGGAGCTGAATGGGTCTATGATCAGTTCATCTGGGATAGAGTATAGAGTATTCAAGTTAGTAGATATGTGGTAGATGTACACATTTATGTATGTACAAATTCAGACAAATTAGTTAAGCAACAAGGATTGTGGGTAAATCAAGCTCAGAACATAAACATGCATCAGAACTCAGAACATGTATTTTGTTCCAAATGTCTGGCCTTGTGAATTAGCTCTTGCTAGCAGGTAGAAGGAATTAATCAAACGTACTCTTTTTTAAGTTATGCTAGAAGATTTTCTGATTTTATCGTTTTACAGTCATTTATAGTTACAGTTGTGATCAAATTTATTCAACCCCCAATGCTGCGAAGGGTTTTATGGAATTCAGTGCACATTTGTAATTGTGTTCATAATGAAATCTTACAAGGACTTGTTAAAGAACTAAATGCAACTAAGATAGCATCAATTTTTTTTGTCATAAAGTATTAAATGGCCTTTTTGTGATTTCTTCATTGACACAATTATTCAACCCCTTTACGACTACCACTTCTAAGAACAGAGGTTCATTCCAGTGTTTTCCATCAGGTATTGAAAACATCTGTGGATGTCAACGAGCAGCAATCAAGCATGATAAGCACCAATTAGGCAGATTTAAAAAGACTGTGATACTCAGCTCCTTCTAGACATCTACTGGTGTGTTTCCAAGCATGGTGAAGGCAAGAGAATGGTCCCAGAAGACAAGAGAAGAGGTTATTGCTCTTCACAAGAATGGCAATGGATATAAAAAGATTGCGAAGTTGTTAAATATTCCAAGAGACACTATCGGAAGTATCATTCGCAAGTTCAAGTTAAAGGGCACAGTGGAAACGTTACCTGGTCGTGGCAAAAAGAAGATCCTGACCGCGACTGCTGTGCGCTACCTGAAGCGTAATGTGGAGAAAAATCCCCGCGTGACTGCTAAGGAACTGAAAAAAGACCTGTCAGATGTGGGCACTGAAGTTTCAGCTCAGACAATAAGGCGCGCACTGCATAACGAAGACCTCCATGCCAGAACGCCCAGACGCACCCCCTTGCTGACTCCAAAGAACAAGAAAAGTCGACTGCAGTATGCCAAAAGTCATGTGGACAAGCCACAAAGGTTTTGGAACAGGTTTTGGAAACTAAATTAGAACTGTTTGGGACAATGGACCAGCGCTATGTTTGGAGAAGGAAGAACCAGGCTTATGAACAAAAGAACACCTTGCCTACTGTGAAGCATGGCGGGGGGTCAATTATGCTTTGGGGCTGTTTTGCTTCTAATGGTACAGGAAAGCTTCAACGTGTGCAGGGTACCATGAATTCCCTTCAGTACCAGGAGATCTTGGAGGAAAATGTGATGGAGTCAGTCACAAACCTGCGGCTTGGGAGACGTTGGACCTTCCAACAGGACAATGATCCGAAGCACACATCCAAGTCCACTAGAGCATGGTTGAACATGAAAGGCTGGAACATTCTAGAGTGGCCATCGCAATCACCAGACTTAAATCCAATTGAGAACCTCTGGTGGGACCTAAAGAAGGCAGTTGCAGTGCGCAAGCCTAAGAATGTGACTGAACTGGAGGCTTTTGCCCATGAAGAATGGGCTAAGATACCCATAGGTCGCTGCAAGACACTTGTGTCAAGCTATGCTTCACGCTTGAAAGCTGTCATAACTGGAAAAGGATGTTGTACTAAGTACTAAAAAATAATGTCACTAGGGGGTTGAATAAAACTGATAATGATGTGAGCACAGTAAAGACATTTGTGGTTATTCCATCATAAATATTATGTTATGTTTGTCTAATTTATAAGTGCCTCTTTGATATAATTGTAAATAAGATGACTGAAATGATCAAAATCAATGTCAAACTGGCCAAAACACTTTATTTCAGTGGGGGTTGAATAAATTTGATCACAACTGTATGAACATTTATGCTCTATCTATATACACTGCGCATGACTTCACAAGATGTAAACCTATCAGAAGAAACAATATACAAATTGTAGAATCTGGAGTATCTGGAGTAGGTCAATTATCATGATCTATACTTTCAGTGGTGAAAGTCCATGTTAGTCTAGGGTTAAAACTTTGCTCAGGGAAACCAGACATACTTGACTACAACTAAGAAAATAATGAACTAGACATATAATACTTGGCCCTGATGTCTAAAGTAGACTGTGGTCTGCGGCGGATATCTTACCTGTGTCTGTGATGGAGCGTCTCCAGCGAGAGCCTCCGCAGGTGAAGATGACTGCACGGATGAACTCACGGCCGCAGAGTTTGACCCCATACGTGGGCCCATCCATGGCCCTCACTCCAGCCAGTACCAGACACGCAGCTAGAACTGCAGCTTTCCACATTATGGAGCAGGTGGAGAGGAATGAAGGACGGAGATGGAAGGAGAATAGTGACAAGAGGTCAATCTGATGGTCTTCTAATGCTGGCTGCTGTGTCTGGCTGCGTTGTGGTTGTGGAAGTCAGTGATTGCACTGAATCCCAGGTCTCTCTTATAAAGGTGTGTGATTCATGCACGCGCGCACACACACACACACACACACACACACACACACACACACACACACACACACACACACACGCACGCATCCACGTACACTACGCTCGTCCCTCCCAGACCCATTCGACTGGGAAGTCACAGATAACCCAGTGAGACCTTTCCATAGACAAAGCAGTGGCCAGAAAGAAATTAATAACTCTGACACCCAAAATGAACAATATGATGTTTTGAGGCAATCTGATGGAAGTGGACGTTTTTGTACGTAAGCATCCACATCTTTTTATTTTTTTAGCATTGGCCTATTGTTCATTGATGTGCAGCCCCCCCAACTATGTTGTAAGTCTCAGTTTGTTCTACACTATAGATACACTATGTAATAAAATATTGTGTTTATATATTTTTTCAGCTACTGTACCATTATTTAGTGTGAAGGTTTTGAAGACATTTGCTTAACAATGAGCAGAAAACTGAACAGGAACTCATGTGATTAGCTTAGCCAGTTTACACTGAAAAGCTGTTTTTTTTTAAGTATTGTTGAGATAGAATGTCATGTTTCCTGTCACTTTTATCATATAAAAAATCCACAATTCTTCCTGTACTTTGACATATGACCGGAATGTAGAATGCAAATGTATTATTTAAACTTTCTTCAAATACTGGGCTCATTTGAATTGTGAATTGAATTTACTGAACTGAAAACAGGATATTGTACCATTTAGCCCATCCCTAGTGAATGATAAAGACCACTACAGCAGAGACGTGCGTATGCCATTGTCTCACTTCCAGTACTCTTTGACCATTTCTGAGAGGTGAAAACTGATGGTCGACTCAGGAAAGGCAATAAGGGTTGTTGGCCTGGAGCTCCAAGAGCAATAAAACATTTAGAGAGCATGACATTTTGAAAATGTGATATCGCATTTTGTCTATCTTTTAAACCACATAGACGAAGGTCCCCTATTTTCAAAATGGCAGTGGAATAATGAATGTGTAATTAGTATGTTCACAATAAAGCCAACAACATGACATTTTGGGGGACATTCATCAGAAAAGCACATTCCACATTGCTTGCAGGGGACAGGTCAGAGGCACATTGTTATAATCGTATCGCTTTTTGCCTTTGTTTTCCACTAGCAGCCTATGGCTTAGTGTTTTAACTCTCTTAAAAAGTAAACAAAGAATGTTTATCTATACAAAAAATATGTTAATAACATATTTATAATGTTATAATAGTAGCCTAATGCTTTGTTATTTGCATATGTTGGGAAGAAAGGTCAAGCAAATGTCCATTAAGCTGCTTGTGTGTGTGTGTAACTTTCTAACAGTTACTTTTATCTGATTCAAGAAAATGCTAAACAATGTCAGTAGCTATTCTCTTAACATCAGATGAAAGATCAGGATTTTACTTTTTTTTGCACCTTCTGCAATTTTCAAGCAGAGCACTTTGAAACAGGAATCTTGCATCCATATACTAATGCTTTTGCCCCTTTAAGGCAGCTCACCACT